>NC_052061.1:24115959-24415959 GCF_903992535.2 Arvicola amphibius | reverse complement strand
TATTACTAAATAAATGTAAACTTCTGAAAACATACTGTACATGTAAAACCATGTAAAATCTTCTTATTTCAGCAATACCTAATCTTCCCTTCCTGCTTATAAATAATTTAAAATTTCAATTTTGCTCTTAAATGGTTTTCTCTTTTATAAATATTGTCAGGGATTACTAGGAAAACTAAAGGTATGAATTCACTCCTGGTTCTCAGATACATTCCTTTGTACTTATTTTTAAAGTCAGTAATAGCATAAATGAGAATTAAGAAATATAAATTTAATATTAAAGGCTGGAATACAATGAAAAGATACTATGTCACAGGTGTGGTCCAATAAAAAAGCACTAAATTTGAGCCAGTTACTAGCTTAGTGCTAAAGCACAGAAATTGCTTTTGTACTATAGGAAGCAACCATAATGAGGAAATGACTGTATCTTCAAACTGTAGGCAACTTTGCAGGTGCAAGCAGGGATTTTATGGAATATTAAAACTTTTTTAGTGCTAGGCGTCTCAGCTGTAGAACGTTGTAATTGAATATAGGTTGTTAAATTTTGCATACACAACCTAATATTTACAGTTTCATATTTTTTAAATGATGTCAGATTTTATCTTTGAACCACAAAAAGTACATGGAAGGTATAAATGCATTAACACTGTGGTAGTTTAAATGAAAATGGCCCCGGTGGGCTTTGAGGTTTCAGAAGCTCAAGCCAGGCTTAGTGGCTCACTTTCTCTTCCTACTGCCTGCTGACCAAGATGTAGAAATCTCAGCTACTTCTCCAGCACTATTTCTGTCTGCATGTTGCCATGCTTCCTGCCATGATGTTAATGGATTAAACCTCTAAACTGTAAGCCAACCTGTTTTAGTTTGAGTTTTATTGCTATGAAGAGACACCATGACCATAGAAACTCTTTTCAAAAATTTTTATTTATTCTATGTGTCTATTACATCATGTATCCTTTTTATAGTATTATTTATTTATTTAATAAAACAATCTTGTCACATTTACATATCTATCCCAGTTCCTACTCTCTCCCTTAAACCTGACCCCCCACCTTCTCTCACCTTACCACCAATCCACTCCTCAGAGAGTGTAAGGCTACTTTCCACTTTCTCTTCTGTGAGGTTCAGTGTGGTTGAATTTATGTTGAGGTCTTTGATCCATTTGGATTTGAGTTTTGTGCATGGGGATAGATATGGATCTATTTATATTCTTCTATATGTTGACATCTAGTCATGCTAGCAAAATTCGTTGCTTTCTTTGTTCCATTATGTAATTTTAGCTGCTTTGTTAAAATCAGGTGTTCATAGGTATAGGGATTGGTATCAGGGTCTTCAACTCCATTCC
This sequence comes from Arvicola amphibius, assembly GCF_903992535.2. Lineage (NCBI taxonomy): Eukaryota > Metazoa > Chordata > Mammalia > Rodentia > Cricetidae > Arvicola > Arvicola amphibius. Next base: position 24,414,617 of record NC_052061.1, on the reverse strand, counting down.
ACTAGTCCAACTGTCTTTTTATATACCAAGCTGATTTAATTATTATAGCTGTATGGTAGAGCTTGAAGTCAGGGATAGTGATGCCTCTGGAAGTTCTTTTCTGGTACAGGATTGTTTTTGACTGTCCTTGGTTTTCTTGTTTTTGTATATGAAGTTGAGTATTGTTCTTTTAGGTCTGTTAAGAATTGTGTTCAGATTTTAGCAGGCATTGCATTGAATCTATAGATTGCTTTTGGTAAGATTGCCGTTTTCATTATGTTTAACCTTCCTATCCAAGAATGTGGGAGATTTTTCCATTTTATGGTATCTTTTTCAGTTTGGTTTTTCAAAGACTTATAGCCCTTGTTGTACAGATCTTTCACTTCTTTGGTTAGCATTACTCCAAGATATTTTATGTTATTTGTAGCTATTATAAAGTGTGATGTTTCTCTGATTTTTTTCTTTTCTATTTTTTTTTTCAAGACAAGATTTCTCTGTAGCTTTGGTGCCTGTCCTGGAATTAGCTCTTGTAGACCAGGCTAGCCTCGAACTCACAGAAATCCACCTGTCTCTGCCCTCTGAGTTCTGGGATTAAAGTCATGTGCCCCCACCATCCGGCCTTTTCTCTGATTTCTTTCTCATCTATTTTATCATTTGTATATAGAAGGGCTACTAATATTTTTGAGTTGATCTTGTATCCTGCCACATGACTGAAGGCGTTTATCAGTTGTAGGAGTTCCCTGGTAGAATATTTGGAGTCACTCATTTATACTATCATATCATCTGCAAAAAGCAAAAGCTTGACTTCTTCCTTTCCAATATGTGTCCCTTTGTTTTCCTTTTGTTGTCTTATTTTTCTACATAGAACTTCAAGTACTATGTTGAATAGATATGTAGAGATTGGACAGCATTACTTTGCTCCTGATTTAAGCAGAATTGTTTTGAGTTTCTCTCCATTTAATTTGATGTTGGCTATTGGCTTGCTGTATATTGATTTTGTTATGTTTGGATATGTTACTTGTATCCCTGATCTCTCCAGGACCTTCATCATGAAGGAGTGTTGGATTTTGTTGAAGGCTTTCTTAGCATCTAATGAGATGATCATGTGTTTTTTCTTTTAGTTTATTTTTATTGTGGATTATATCAACAGATTTCCATATATTGAACCATCCCTCTATCTCTGGGATGAAGCTAACTTGATTATGGTGGATGATTTGTTTGATGTGTTCTTAGATTCAGTTTGCCAGTATTTTATTGAGTATTTTTGTATCAGTGTTTATGAGGAAGAATGGTCTGTAATTCTCATTTTAAGTCGAGTCTTTCTGTGGATTTAGTATCAGGGCAACTATAGTCTCATAAAAAAGTGTTTGGCAATATTTCTTCTGTTTCTATTGTGTGGAACAGTTTGAGGAGTATAGATATTAGCCTCTCCTAAGTGAGATAGACCGCCATGCCTCTCCTCAGGGAGACAGACACAATGAAGCTCCAGCCCAAGATGGACGTAAGCTAGAAACTTCCCGGTAAGGCACCACTTCGTGGTGTTACACAGATTATTAGATATGGGTTAGTCAAGATGTGAGTAAGAGGCTGAAAATAATGGGCCAGGCAGTATTTAAAAGAATACAATTTGTGTGTTGTTATTTTGGGACATAAGCTAGCTGGTGGCTGGGAGCCGGGCAGGACAAAAAGCAGCCCTGCCCGCAGCTCTCACTACAGAATGGCGCCCACGTGGATAACCGAATCCGCAGAAAGCTTGAGAAAGCTTGGGAAAGAATAGAGTAAAGCTCTATTTTTCGGGTCTGGCAAGCAAGCACTCTCATCTAAGAAAGGCTTCCTGACTCAGCTTCAACTGCAAAACATTGCAGCTCTTTTAAGAGGTTCGGCTACGAAACACTTGATGAAAATTAACTGCATGCTTTTCGGTTTTCAGCCATAGCAGGAAAAAAGCTGTGCTGTTTTAAAATGCCAGCTTTCTGGGCCGTCCTGCCAGGGCAAACTCTTACTCTTTCAAGCAGGAGGTCCTGACTATGGAGCTTTTGATTGTTGTTTAACACTGTTGCAGCTTGCTTGCTGGCAGGGACCTTGAAACGCCATAGAGTTGCGGCAATAAAAATGGCTACAGTGGGTACCTCCGCCATGAGGATGGAAAGCTAAGGAATGGACTGGATCTAGCTGGCAAAGCCACGGCTTGAATTCTACTCATATTGCTCAGTAATTTAAAGGCTCATGTGGTCAGAAAAAGAGAGATACATTAAAGAGAGATTGAAAAACAAAGAAAACTTCTAAATGATTTACACTGTTAAAAATATATGCATGATAAAGGTTAAAGTCCTTAAAAGTAAAAAAGATAGAAAGAGTAGTTGGGTGTGATAGTACACACCTTTAATCCCAACACTTGGGAGACAGAGATTGACCTCTGTGACTTCAAGGTGTGGTAGCACACGCCTTTAATACCTATGCCTGGGAGGCAGAGACAGACAGATCTCTGTGAGTTCAAGGACAGCCTGGTCTACAGGGTTATTCCAGGACAAAGATATACAGAGAACCTGTCTCAAAAAATAAAGGCAAAAATAAATGAAATAGAGGTTAAAATAAAGCTGCACAAAGATGGAAAATACACAGAAAATCTTTATACTGTATGTTATTATGCTTTCTTTGAATTGTTTGAATGCTGAGGAAGAAGCAATAGCTACTAAAAGATATTTGTTTATAAATGCTGCTGAACTAATCCAAGAAAGATATCTTGAAAATACCTTGACTTCAGAATTTGGATTAAGGATATGATACTTTGGAAAAGAGATTCTTCTTTTATTTTTACAGATAATGAGACCATGTGGATTGCTTCTATCCCAATATGGTATGATAGACCATGCCCTCCTGAAAGGTTGTCCTGAACACCCTCAAAAAATTACTTCACCCAACTGATGACTGAGATGAACCTGGCACACAGGTTACACCATGAAAGATCTAATTAACAGCGTCCCCATTCAGCAGGAAGCAGTTTGGAGAGAAATATCTATGTCCATATTCCCAAATATTGTTTATAAGTGTTCTTTTACATTTAAAGGGGGATGTAATATAGAGATGAGTAATTTGCATTGATATGGATTTTGCTTTAGTGATTTAAATTTAAGGTCAATTTTGTTATATGTATATGTATTTCTGATACTGATTAAGGTATTGTGATTGTGTAGTTCATTTTAAAAATGTAATATATAATTAAGAAATATAGGTTGTTAATGGATAATCATAGATAATAGTAAAGCTTATAGTCATGTAAGTTAGATTTTCTAGATATATAGAGATATATTTAAGTTAAATAGGCATTCTTCATATCTTTCAAAGACTATAGAATATAGCATTTAAAATGTTTTAATAACTTAGGGCTTTTCATGACAATGAGACACATCTGCTCCTGGCAGCACCAGCTACTTCAAGAGGAAGATGGGCATCGAAGAAGTTACTTATGGAGTTTGATAGCCATTTGGGCAAGAAACTGCTCTTGCCTGGACTATTGCATAAACTGGACACAGAGAACCCTCAGAGAGAGGACTGCTGAACTTGCCTATAGGTGAGATGATCTCTCTGGGTTCCTGATTCATGAAAGAGTCTGCGAGACATTCTGTAGGACACAGCAGATAGTGACTGAACTGTCTTTGAAATTTCTTGCTTCATGGGAAAGTCTGCTGGATACTGTGGGCCTATAGGCCGAAGATAGATGCCCCAACAATACAAAAGAACTTTGGGTGACTGTCCATGCAGCAAGATGTCTCTATAATTTCTAGAGTTTGGAAATTGCATATTTCTTATTTACTTAGGTAATATTGTGTCCTTCTGGAGTCTTTGATGGAGCTGAAGAAGAATAGATAGTTATAGTTGTTTTCCTTTGTTATGATAAAAGATAAAGTAGATATAAATATTGTAACTGTAATTTTTGCATGATAACTGTTTTGTTATATGTAATTTTACTATGTTAAAGTTAAAGCCTTTCCCTTTTGTTTAAACAGAATAAGGGGAAATGATGGAGGCGGGTCTTCTATCAATCTGTTGATTTCATTGGTTAATTAATAAAGAAAACTGCTTGGCCTAATAGGTTAGAAAATAGGTGGGTGGAGTAGATAGAACAGGAAGAAGGAAGTGAGGTAGATGGCTCAGACGATTGCCCTGCCTCTACAACCAGATGCCATGAAGCCAGCCACCAGGACAGACATGCTGAATCTTTCCTGGTAAGACACCACTCGTGGTGTTACACAGATTATTAGAAATGGGTTAAAGCAAGAGATGTGAGAATTAGCTAATAAGAGGCTGGAACTAAGGGCCAGGCTGTGTTTAAAAGAATACAGTTTCCGTGTAATTATTTCGGGGATAAAGCTAGTCAGGCACCACGGGAGCCAGGCAGGAATGCAGCCCGCCGCTCCCATCACTACACTTGATGTTCTGGTAGAATTCTGCACTGAAACCAGTCAGTCCTGGTTTTTATTTTTTGGTCAAGAGAATTTTGATGACTGCTTCTATTTCCTTATGGTTTATTTAAATTGTTTATCTGGTCTTGATTTAATTTTGGTATATGGTCCCTATACATAAAGTTGTCCATTTCTTTTAGATTTTCCAATTTTGTGGCGTACCGGTTTTTGTAGTATGACCTAATGATTCTCTGGCTTTTCTCCATGTCTGTTGTTATGTCTCCCTTTTTATTTCTGATTTTGTTAATTTGTATATTCTGTCTTTACCTTTTGGTCAGTTTGAATAAAGGTTTGTCTATCTTGTTGATTTTCTCAAAGAACCAACTCTTTGTTTCATTGTTTCTTTGTATTGTTTTCTTTGTTTCTATGTTATTGATTTTAGCCCTTAGTTTGATTATTTCCTGTTATCTCCTCCTGGATAGGTCTGCTTCTTTTTATTCTAGAGCTTTCAGGTGGGCTGTTAAGTTACTAGTGTGGCATTTCTCCATTTTATTTATGTAGGCACATGGTGCTATGAACTTTCCTCTTAGCACTGCTTTCACAGTTCCCATAAGTTTGGATATGTTTTGTATCCATTTTCATTGGCTGGTTTCTTTCTTTATTTCTTCCTTGACCTAAGGGTGATTCAGTTGATTGTTGTTAAATTTCCATAATTTTGTAGACTTTTTGCAATTAGTGGTATTCTGATATGGTACAGGGAGTTACTCCAATTTTCTTATATCTGCTGAGGTTTGCTTTGTGACAGAGTATGTGGTCAACTTTAGAGAAAGTTATATGAGGTGATGAGAAGAAGGTATGTTCTTTTGTGTTTGGGTGAAATGTTCTATATATGTCTGTTAAGTCCATTTGAGTTATGACATCTGTTAGTTCTCTTATTTTTCTGTTAAGATTCTGTCTGGCATACCTGTTCATTGGTGAGAGCTGGGTGTTGAAGCTTCCTACTATTAGTGTGTTGTGTTTAATGTGCAGTTTAAGCTTTAGCAATGCCTCTTTTATATATGTTGGTACTCTTATATTTGGGGGATAGATGTTCAGAATAGAGGCTTCATCTTGATAGAGTTTTCTTGTGATGAATATGAAGTATCTTTCTCCATCTCTTTTGATTGATTTTAATTTGAAGTCCATTTTGTTAGATTTTTTAGAATAGCTACACCTTATTATTTCTTAGTTCCATTTGATTTGAAAATCTTTTTCCAACCCTTTGCTCTGAGGTAATGTCTGTCTTTGAAGTTGAGTTGTGTTTCTCGTTTGCAGCAGAAGGATGGGTCCTCTTTTTGTATTCATTTTGTTAACCTGTGTCTTTTGATAGGTGAATTGAGAGTTATTAATGACCAGTGAATGTTAATTCCTGATATTTTTCAGTGGTAATGTTTGTGTGTTTCCCTCTTTGTGATTTGCTAGTATGAGGTGTGAGGTTATCTGTTGCCTGTGTTTTTGTGGGTGCAGTTAGCTTCCTTGAGTTGAAGTTTCTTTCTACTACCTTCTGTATGGTTGGATTTGTGGATAGGCATTGTTTAAATCAGTTTTTGCTATGGAATTTCTTGTTTTCTTCATCTATGGTGATTGAAAGCTTTGCTAGGTATAGTAGTCTGGTCTTGCATCCATGGTCTCTTAGTGTCTGTAGTCCTCCTGTCCAGGATGTAAGTTCTGTCTTTCAGAATTTTCACCAAGAAGTCATGTGCAATTCTGATAAGTCTGCCTTTATATATTGCTTGGCCTTTGTCCTTTGCAGTTCTTAATATTATTTCTTTGTTCTGTATATTTAATGTTTGATTATTATATGGCAAGGGGACTCTTCTTTGTTCTAGTCTATTTGGTGTTCTATAAGCTTCTTTTACCTTCACAGGCATATCTTTTTTAGGTTGAGAAAATTTTCTTCTATAATCTTGTTGAATATATTTCCTGTGACTTTGATCTGGAATTCTCCTTTTTCAATTGCTATTATTCCTAGCTTTTGTCTTTTCATGGTATTGCAGATGTCCAACATGTCTTGTGTTAAGGATTTTTTGGATTTAAAATTTTCTTTGACCAAGGAATTTATTTCCCCTATTGTATCTTCAACTCCTGAGATTCTCTCTTTCATATCATTTAATCTGTTGCTTATGCTTGCTTGTGTAGTTCCTGTTATTTCACCCAGATCTTCCATTTACAGAATTATCTTGGTTTGCAAGATAATCTCTATTTCCATTTTCAAGTCTTGAACTGTTTGCATAATCTGTTTGTTTTTTCTTGGGTTTCTTGGCTTTCTTTTTTTTGCTTTTTTTTATATTTAAAAATTTCCATCTCCTCCTCCCCCTTCCCTCCCCTCCTCCTCCCTCTTCCCTCCCCTCCTCCCCCTTCCCTCCCCTCCCCTCCACCCATACCCCCCCTTCCTCCCTCTCCAGGCCAAGGAGCCATCAGGGTTCCCTACTCTATGTTAAGACCAAGGTCCTTCCAACTCCCCCCAGGTCCAGGAAGGTGATCGACCAAGCTGAGAAGGCTCCCACAGAGCCCGTCCATGCAGAAGAATCAGAGCCCAGCGCCACTGTCCTTTGCTTCTCAGTCAGCCCCCACTGTTGGCCACATTCAGAGAGTCCGGTTTGGTCGCATGATCCATCAGTCCCATTCCAACTGGAGTTGGTGATCTCCCATTAGTTCTGTCCCACCGTCTCCATAGGTGAACGCACCCCTCACGGTCCTGACTTTCTTTCTCATGTTCTCTCCTTCTGCTCCTCATCAGGACCTTGGGGGCTCAGTCCAGTGCTCCAATGTGGGGCTCAGTCATTTTCTTCATCTCTCGCCAGGTGGAGGTTCTATGGTGATATGCAAGAAATTCATCAGTATGGCTATAGGAACTGGCCTTTTCAGGCTCCCTCTCCTCAGCTGCCCAAGGAACTAACTGGGGGCGTCTCCCTGGAAACCTGGGAACCCCTCTAGGGTCAAGTCTCTTGTCAACCCTCAGGTGGCTCCCTAAATTAAGATATATGCTTCCCTGCTCCCATATCCACCCTTCCTGTATATAGTAATCCTCCTGGATATTGGAAGTAGACACGATCGCAAGGCAAAAATTGGGAACTTGAGGGTTGGGCGAGACGCGGCCCAAGGGAAGATGGGGAGAGAAAAGCGTGAAGGGGAGAACGGGGCGGGGGGGAGCTCTTGGCTTTCTTTAAGTGATTTATAGAATTCTTCCATTTTTGTCTTTTCCTCCACTTTTTTTAAGAGAATTTTTTTTATTTCATCTTTAAGGGTCTCTATGATCTTTATAAATTCAAATTTATGGTTGTTTTCTTTTGCTTCCTCTAGGTTAGGATGTTCAGGTCTTCCTGTTGTAGGACCACTAAGTTCTGGTGTTGCCATGTTGCTCTTTAGGTTGTTGCTTGTATTCTTGCATTGGTGCCTACTCATCTCTTCCTCTAATGGGTGTATGTGGGACCTGTGCTTTGGGTGGGGGGGTTCTCTGTTTTTCTCATAGGTTCAGGTGGGGCTATAGCTTGGTTGGTCACTCTTTCTCCTGGTGCAGGCAGGGCCCTGCTTCTGGTAGTTGCTGATGTGTCCATGAGGCTCCGCTGCAAACACAGTCAGGGCCAAGGCTCTGGTGATCTCAGATATGGTAATGAAGGCTGCAGACATGAGAGGGGGTTTGGTGATTGGGAGGATGTGGGATGTGCCTCTTGGGGTTAAGATCTTGTAGCTTAGAGCACAGACACTCACCTTTTTCAGGGGTAGTCAGTGCCAAGGTCCTGGTGATCATAGATGCTTCGGGGGGGGGGGTGGTCACAGGTGTGGGTAGGCTGCTTCCAGGCCTCTGGGGTCTTGCTGGGTGGGGATGGGGCATAGAATGCATCTCAGGGGGTCTAGGGTCTAGAGAACAGGGTCCTCCAGCCAGGAACCCAAATGTTCACTTCTTCAGGGGCAGTCAGGGCCAATGTTCTGGTAGTTAGAGATGTGATGCACTAGGGGATGGTTGAGGTTATGGGGAGGCTGCTCCCAGGTCTCTGGGTCTTTGCCAGGTGGGGGCGTGGTGTGTAATGTGCCTCTCAGAGCTAGGGTCTAGAGAGTAGTTCCCTCCACCTGGGAACCCAGACACCCAACACTCCATGGACAGTCAGAGTCAAGGCTATGGTCGTCAGAGATGTGGTGGAAGATGGTTGTGAGTATGAGGAGGCTGTTCCCAGGTTTCTAGGTCTTCTGTGGGTTGGGATGGGGCATGAATGTGACTCTAGGGTCAGGGTTTAGAGAGTAGGCCCTCAAGCAGGGAACATAGACACTTACCTCTCCTAAATCATATATCTTGAGCCTGTGATACTATTCATTTCTCTGTCCCTTCTCATCAACTCTCTGCTCCTGCAATCTCCCAAATAAAAGAAAATTTAAGAGAAAAAGGGAAAGATAAAATAAAATTAATTATAAGGTGATGTGTGATTCCCTCTGTATGCTGTGAATGCCATTGGTTAATAAAAAAGCTGTTTTGGGCCTGTGATAAGGTAGAGCAGAGCTAGGCAGGGAAAACTAAACTGAATGCTGGGAGAAAGATGACAGAGTCAGAGAGAAGCCATGTAGCTCCACTAGAGAGAGACACTGGATGGAACTTTGCCTGTAAGCAACAGCCACGTTATTAATACACAGATTAATAAAAATGGGTTAATTTAAGATATAAGAATTAGACAGAAATACATGTAAGCTATTGGCCAAACAGTATTGCAAATAATATGGTTCTGAGTGATTATTTCAGGTCTGGGCAGCTGGGAATGACCAAACAGCCTCCAACAACAATAAGGTAAAATAAAAGGGCAAAGATTTAAAAATCTCATTATGAAAGTTGCAGTGTGACACCATATTTCATGCTATGTACCCATTTGTCCATATATCTTTATTGCAAAGAATCATTGGTCTGGTTTGAGGTCTTTGGTTTCTACAACTCTTATCAGTACCAAACACTTGCTTGGGCTCCTCCTGGATATTATGTTTGTGCCCTATGTTATAGAGATCCTGCAGCTTTGGGTATGCAGGTCATGTCCCTTCATATGCTCTAGAAGATCATAGATGGGTGGATGATGGAATGGACCAAGTCATATCCTTGGGTCTGAGCCTTGGCAGCTGTAGAGTTGGTCCACCAGATATGAAATGCAAACAGCTCTCTCATGCTTACAACTTTGCAGCTGACCCACCCATACTGTTCTACAGGGTTAGCTTTCCACTCCAATGATGACAAGGCCAATTCTCCCACCTGTCTCAGATATTGATGGGCTTGTTGTGTGTGGGAGGAGGGCAACTCTCTCCTGCCCATGCCACCACAAGACAGATGGACAACTGGGACACCTTTCCCATACTCGCAATTTCAGGACTAGCTCACGCACACTTGCATTGACAAGGTTGGCTCTATTGTGCTTCCCTGGCTAGGTGTAGGGCCTGCTTTCATGATTATTGCAGCTGGTGGGGTCAGGGATAGTTCTCTCACTCCTATGATTATAGGACCATCTCTCCCACCTGTCACAGGCCATAACCACCACAAGAGAGATGAGAAATGGCAGAGCTCTCCTGATCTCACAGCTTCAGGGCTGGCTCAACTATACCTGAGCTAACAGGTTGACTCTACTGTGCTGTCCTGGTGAAGTACAGGGCCTGCTCTCCCAAGTGTTGCAGCTGGGACCATGGCAACTCATATAAAAGAAAACATTTAATTGGGGCTGGCTTACAGTTCAGAGGCTTGATTTATTATCATCATGGCTGGAAGCACGGTGGCATGCAGGTAGAAATGGTGCAGAAGAGGCAGCTACAAGTTCTGATTTGAGCTTCTGAAACCTCGAAGCCCATTTTCCAGTGGCATTCTTCCTCAAACAAGGCCATACCTCTTAATTTTACAACATGGATCTATGGAGGCCATTTTTACTCAAACCACCACACAGTCCCAATTAAATGCTTCCTTAAAAGAGTTCTTGTTGTCATGGTGCTTACTCACAGCAATAAAAACCCTAAGACAAAAACACCTTCATTCCATTTAACAATTTTGTTAATTATTATACATGGCTATGGAATATATTATAGTAAGTACTTCAACAGATATATTCAATAAATAATGAAGAAAGAAAACACAATTTATAGCTCTTAAAAATTGAGTAACAAATAGAAATAGTATTGTATGAGGTACAATATTTTATTCAGTATGTGTATACAGTGTGTATTGATCCAGGCAGGGTAATATTTCTATATTCTTATCATTACCTTGTATTTGTAGCTTGTAGTAGGTCGTCCACATTTATGTGCCTTATTGTGTTGAAGAATGCTACTACTATGATTAATTACTGTTATTTGTGTTTTGGTCCTATATTCCATCCTTCCCATGCATCCTAGCCTCTAGTAAATAGCATTTACACTGTTAATGTTTTCAGTGCCCACATATGATGGAAAACATCAAGTATTTGTCTTTGTGTCTTACTTACCTCACTATAATGTTCTCATGTTTCTTCTAATTTGTAGCAAATGATAGGTTTCTGCTCATTTTTATGGCCAATAATATTCCATTTTAAATTTCTGTGTTCCTGTTATGATGGTCAGCTTTGTCAGTTCCATATTAGCTACTGTGAGTAGTACTATAATACCATGGGCATCCAGAGGGACAACTCTACTATAAAGATGAAAAATTACGCTTCAGACAGGCTGGTGATTTGCTGAAGTAGAAACAAGTGACAAGCAGCATAGCTGGAACTCAGTCCTGTTTCCACTGATGATCTCAGCAAAGCTATAACAGAGAGCACAGAGTAGGATTCATTCTGCTTCATGATATAATACAGAATCTTAGAAGGGGAGACAGGAGACAGAATATGAATGGATCCTAAAATCATAGCTTTAGGAAATGAGTATTTGGTGGGACAAAGGCATTTAACTAATCTTCTCTGACCTGAGAGTAATGGGAACCAGAGCCAGTGAAAAGGAAAGTCAGTTGTGGTTATACTTTTGGGAGTTTTAGGGAGGTAGTCAGATTTCTAACAGAGACTTAAAAGAACCCCAACTTGTTTTGGAAGTTAAAGAATTATATGATTCAGTTCTAAAAAGTTTGCTGTTTCTCGGTTTGTTCTCACTAGCAGAAATGATTTTATAAACTCAGACATTTTCATTATTAATTTTACTCTACTCTAACATATACCATGTAGATTTTCATATTATAAGGAAGGGAGGCAGGCGGAGAGTGTTAGAGGGAGGGAAAAGAGAGAGAGAAAGAGGGGGTAACTATTCAGAGAAAATTACCCATGGCCTCTAGAAAATTTTGATTAAATTTAAATATCCTGACCCAACGGTCTTAAGACTCAGCTCCATTCCTCAGTTTGGTCATCAAAGGATGTCTTTAAAGGTAGTTCCCTCCTCAGTTCAGTTATTCTCGGAGCTTCCATCATGTAACATCGTGGTCTGTCCACTCTTTTGAGTTACTCAGAAAATCATAACTTTTCCTTTTTCTTCTATTCATTTCTTTCATATTTTGGCAAAACTTGGGCACGCTTTCCCAGACACCTCGGGCTTTCCCCTTTTCTCTGGCACACATCCTTTGCTTTTCTGCCACATGCCAGTTGCTGATCCCCATAACTGAACCTGCTTGTTGTCTTAAAGGCATGACCCTGTCTCTCTCCTGGCAACTCCCAGCACACACAGATTACCTCCCAGTTGTTTTCCTATCAAACTCAAACAAAATTTTCCTTCAGCTTCCTTCTAACTCTGTTTCTAAATTCTTTGATTAAAGGGAACAAGAACCCAAAGAAGGAACCCCGACTTCCCTGGTTACACTGACCAGGAGTCCTTATGGATGAAAGTCTTTTAGACATCTGTTTCTATAACAGTGAGCTTGTATCCAGACTGAAGATTTGTTCTGGCAATGGTTTTACAGCTTCCTTAAGCTTTACAAAAATTCTTCAGTTGCCTTTATTTCAGCCCCTGCAGAGTCATTGATTATTTTTACATGACATAATGATAAGTGACCTTTGAGTGACTGGAATCACCTAGTGTTAGAATCCCAGCCTTGTTCTCATTCCCCCTACCCCAGCTTGCTAGGATTCAGGAAAACACCTAGCCAGCCCAGGGGCCCTGCGACTGTACATCATTATGTCATGTGTTGCATTGCTACTTCAGTTAATTCCTGTTACATTTGGTGGTAGTGTTTGTGCGTTTCCCTTCTTTGGGGTTTGTTGGTGTGAGGTGTGAGGTTATCTGTTGCCTGTGATTTTGTGGATACAGCTAACTTTCTTGGGTTGGAGTTTTTCTTCTAATACTTTCTGCAAGGCTAGATTTGTGGATAAGTATTGTTTAAATCTAGTTTTGTCATTGAATATCTTTTTTTCTCCACCTATGGTGATTGAAAGCTTTGCTGGATATAGTAGTCTAGGCTTGAATCCATGGTCTCTTAGTGTCTGTAGCAATCTATCCAGGACCTTCTGGCCTTCAGAGTTTCCATTGAGAAGTCAGGTGTAATTCTGATAGGTCTACCTTTATATGTTACTTGGCCTTTCTCCTTTGCAGCTCTTAATATTATTTCTTTATTCTGTATGTTTAGTATTTTGATTATTATATGGTAAGGTGACTTTTTTGTTGTAGTTTATTTGGTGTTCTGTAAACTTGTACCTTTATAGGCATATCTTTCTTCAGTTTGGGAAAGTTTTCTTCTATGATTTTGTTAAATATATTTTCTGTGCCTTTGTTCTGGGGTTCTTCTCCTTCTTCTATCCCTGTTATTCCTAGGTCTTGTTGTTTCATGCTATCCCAGATTTCCTGGAAGTCTTGTGTTAAGGATTTTTTGGATTTAACATTTTCTTTGATTGATAAATTTATTTCCTCTATCATAGCTGCAACTCCTGAGATTCTTTCTTCCCACTGTTTTGACCTGCTCATTTTGCTTGCATCTGTAATTCCTGTTCACTTACCCAGATTTTACATTTACACAATTCCCTTGGTTTGTGTTTCCTTTATTCAATTTTTCAAATCTTGAACTGATGAACTCTTTGCCTCACCTCTTTGGTTGTTCTTTCTTGGTTTTCTTTAAGAGGTTTATTGATTTCTTTCAAGTTTTTATTTGTCTTTTTCTCCTTTTCTTTAAGATACATTTTCCATTTCCTTTTTAAGTGTCTCTATCATCTTCATAAATTTAAATTGAAGGTTGTTTTCATCTGCTTCTTCTGGGTTAGGATGTTCAAGTCTTCGTTTTGTAGGACCACTAGGTTCAGGTGTCGCCATATTGTTCTTTAGGTTGTTGAATGTGTTCCTGCATTACCCATCTCTTCCTCCAATTGGTGAAGGTGAGGTCTGGGGCTCCTCTCCAAGTGCAGTCAGGTCCAAGGATCTGGTGGTCCTAGGTGCAGTGGGAGATGGTTGCAGGTGTAGGAAGGCTGCTCTGGAGTTTCTGGGATTTGGTGGTTGGGGATGGGGCACAGGATGCTTCTCTGTGTGCTGGGGAACCTAGACACTCGCCTTTCCAGGGGCAGTCAGGGCCAAGGCTCTGGTTGTCTTCCAGGGTCTAGAGGGCAGCAAAGGGGGTTTCAGTCTGAGATCCAGACATTTACCTCTGCAGGGGCAGTCAGGGACAAGGTTCTGGTCTGTATGGATGCTTCTTAAATTTATTTATTAATTATTTGAAATTTCCCTTCCTAGCCCAAGGTTTCAAGTTTTCATCCATCTTCAACAGTTGGATAAATAAATTCATTATGATGACTATGTGGGAAGCACCAAAAGGTTGAAAGATATTATGTATCAGTGACTTCTGAATTTTTAAATATTCAGCTATAAATATCAAAATTTGGAGCCAAGGTCAAGTTCTACTGGATTTGTCTGGTGGAATGACAATAAGTTCTAGTCTTGACTATGTGTCTAGTAAATAATTGCACAGATCATTTTGAATCTCCTTTGGTCTGTTCTCTGTATTAGCAAAATAAAAGTAATTGGCTTGATGGGTTATCTGTAACCTTATTTTGTGATTACATAATTCCCTTTTCTCTCTTTCTCCTTTTTCTCTCTCTAGGCTTAATGTGACATCTTGAAAGTGTTTTTTGACATTTTCTGTTTGTTCCTGAAAATGCAACCAGCAGTCTTATGACGAGGAATCGATGTTGCTTGATATTTTAATATATTAAATAGCAAAAGGCACTACATTGAATAAAATCAATATTAAGCTTTTCTCCCCTCTGGAAAGATTCTTCTTGCTTTGAGGTACCACAAAGGATAGGAATGTGCATAGTTGGACTTTTGGGGGGGGGGGTAACAAGTACAGTTAATGTGCCTAAGTGAAGGGCTCTAAAAGATCAGGAGGCAACAGATCATTTGTTAAAAAGATGGAGGTCATATAGAGCAAACATTTCCTCGTCTAGTTTTCCCAGGGTGCTGTGGTTGTGAGATTTGAGAAAATAGAATAATGGTGCCCCAGAAATGTAACAGTGATCCTTTTTTTTGCCATGAGAGACATCTTCCTACCCATCAGTGTTGTGCTGAACCACAATGGAGCCAGACAAAACAGGAAAAATCAGGAGGACAAGCACCATCTTTAAAAAAAATCTGATGTGTTATTTGTCACATAAGATTGTACTGGTTTTTATGTTAAAATTGCTGAACTAAAATACTGTTTATTACAATTACCACAGATCTTGACACTCTTTAAATTTTTCAGTAAAGAAAATATTTCACATGTGTCTCCCCAGTCTTTGTCCTACTATCCATTCAGTAATAAGGGATCACTCTGGGCTAAGTAGGTCAGCAATGAGAAGATCATGGACCTTCTCATGAGGCTCTTGCTCTCTATGGGCTGAGTTGTCTGACTACATACAATCTGTATGTAGTCAGACAACTGATGTTACAGTATCCAGTGCAGTTTTAAAAACTGCCATCCAAGGTACATCTATTCATTGCAGTCACATGTAATTCACATTCCTAACAACCATTAAATTGTACATAATATGGAGGGTTTTTTCCTGAAAATTTAAGACAAAAGATTAATGCTGTACAAGTTCTTCCTATAGGCAAAGCAAAACCACAGCCCCGAGTAAGACAATTCATCTTCCAGGAGCAGGAAGAGAAGCTTACGATTGCTCTGGAAAAATTCATTAGAGGAGGAAAAAGACTGAAAAGCACAACCACAGCTGCTGAGGTAGAATTTTCTGGGTATTTTGGGGAGCAGAAAGTAAATCCCGCATACAGGGAGGGCAACTAATGATAGGCTCTGAACATGTCTCCTTCCAGTCAACCAAAATAATGTTTTCCCACAGACCTGCCATGGAAAATGAAAATAATGTGGGTTAGTGAACTAAGTGAAGAAATATGCAGTTAACCACTCATGATTTGAAATAGAAAAAGAAAACAAACCAACACATCCAAGTGTTAAAATAGGGGCCATTTTACAGGCTGTTTATCAAAGTCAGAGGACAAATGACAAGATTAAAGATCACCTAGCCTAGCTTCTTGAGGCACAGGTCCGTTCCTTACTCCTTTCTCATGGCTACTCTGATACTTAAAGAAATTTGCTAAACACACACACATACACATCGACAACAACAACAAATAAACCTCTGGCATGCATGTAGCCAGTTCTTGGAAAGACTGTAGATTCCTTAAAAGAGTTAAAGCCTCAACTCCCATACATCTCCATCGTTTCATGACAATATAGGAACCTGAAGAAACTGAGAATGGACTCAAATGGATACTTGTACACCAATGTAAATTATTGGAGTATTACAATATTGTAATAGTCAGAGGGTGACAAGAAGAAAGTAAGCACCAATGGAAGACTCTAATGGAGAACAACAGAAAAATGTAATATCTGTACACTACAGAATATGATTCAATTGTGAAATGGGATAAAGCTCTGATATATGCCACACATTGAAGTGAAATAAGTTAGACACAAAAGGGATATACTTATGACTCCACTTGCATAAAATATTTGAATAGGCAAATCCATAGTTTCAGAAGCTCCCTGGGTGGGACTGAGAACTTGCTTCCTAATAGATAGTTTCCAATTGGGGCGTATTAGTTCTTTATAGTTACTTTTGTATTAGTTACTTTTCTTCTGTATTAGCTACTTTTCTTGTATATTACTTATTTTTCTTATTGTAACCAAACAAGAAGCAATTTATGGAAAGAAGGTTTTATTTTGGCTATAGTTTGAGGGAATGCAGGTTATCATGTTGGGGAATGTAAAACAACAGCATAAATTGAGATGACTGGTCACATTTGATGTACAGTTAAGGAAACAGTAAGGACAGGAAATGAGGTCTACCCCAGCTGCTCTCTTCCTCATTAGGCTCTAGCTTAAAACCCATCCCTGGTTGGGACCAAGAGTTTGAACATGGGAGACATTGTAGATACAAATCATAATATAGAGTGATGGAAGTTTTATTTATTGATATGACAACAGGTAATACTAAAACTTTAGATGTAATTAAGTCTACTGAAACATACTTCAAGTAGCTAAAAGCAAACTTTATGTTATACTATTCTAAAAATCAGGAAAGTAAAATAGGTTGAAAAAGGGGGAAAGTCAAGTTTAAATGGCAATGACTGGTATGAAATACATGTATAATACTGTCTGTGTTGAGCCAAGTGCTAAATTTTAAGCTGTATTGTTTTTCTTAACAAATATTTATTTGGGGCTTTTCTAGTCAGTCAGCAGGGAGTTCCCTGTGGCCAGGCTCCCTCCAAACACAAATCCATCCAGCGGCCATCCAAAATACTAGCCACACCCCACCCCCAAACCTGCCCATCCTCCTGCAACCTCAATGGAACTTTGAAACACAGCTTTCTCCAATACTGAGGAGATTTAAGAGGTGAGTGAACAGCCACAAGGTGGGATGCTCCACTCCCTATGTACTCTCCAGTGGGACAAAACCCCAGGCCCCTCCTACAACTCCCTGGGCTTTTCAGCAGGGAGTTTCCTGTGCCTAGGCTCCCCCAAAACTCAAACCCATCCACTGGAACCCCAAGCTACTAACTATATCCCACCTAAGAGCTGAGAGCTTGCTATAATACTGAGGGGGACCAAGAGCTTGCTACAACACTGAGGGGATTAAGAGAGAGCACCATGAGAGCAAAGCAGGAGAGAAGACCAAGAGAGCAGGCTTTCTGAGGCAGACATTGACAGTACAGAGCAGATCAAGTAAAACTCCCAAACACTCAGACAACCACTACCAAGATTGGACCAAGATGAAAAGACACTGCAGGCCACATTTGAAGGAAGAGATGGGCAGGTGCCAATGCAAGAATTCTTCCAACAACTTAAAAAGCAACAAGGTAACATCAGAACCCAGCAGTCATGCAACAGGAAGACCTGATCATTCTAAACCAGAAGAAGCAGAAGAAAACGACTTTAAATGTAACTTTATGAAAATAATGGAGACCTTTAAAGAAGAAATGAAAAACTCCCTTAAAGAAATAGAGGACAAGACAATCAAAAAATGGAAGAAATTAATAAATCCTTCAAAGAAACCCAGAAAACCAAGAAAAGACAATAAAACAGGTGAAAGAAATATTTCAAAACTTGAAGACTGAAATAGAGGTAATAAAAAAAAAACAAAACAAAAGGAATTCTGTATATAGAAAATCTGGGTAAATGAACAGGAACTATAGAGACAAGTATAACCAACATAATACAAAAAGTATAAGAAAGAATCTCAGGCACTGAGGATACTATAGAGGAAATAGACTTATTGGTCAAAGAAAACATTGAATCAAACAAATTCTTAAGACAAACATCCAGGAAATCTGGGCCACCATGAAAAGACCAAACCTAAGAATAAGAAGGGTAGAAGAGGGAGAATAACTCCAGCTCAAAGGCACAGAAAATATATTCAACAAAATCATAGAAGAAACTTTCCCAACCTAAAAAAGGTTATCCCTATGAAGGTACAAGAAGCTTACAAAACACCAAATAGACTGGATAAAAAAAAAATCTTCCCACCATATAATAATATAATACAAAACATACAGAATTAAGAAAGAATACTAAGAGCTGCAAAGGAAAAAAGTCAAATAATATACAAAGGTAAACCTATCAGAATTACACACAACTTCTCAATGGAAACCATGAAAGCCAGAAGGTCCTGGATAGATGATATGCTGTAGACACTAAAAGAGATCACAGTTGCAAGCCCAGACTACTATACCCAGCAAAGCTTTCATTCACCAAGGTGAAAGCAAGATATTCCATGACAAAAACAGATTTAAACAATACATATCCACAAACCCAGCCTCCCAGAAAGTACTAGAAGGAAAACCCTACCCAAGGATGCTAATTGTACCCACAAAAACACAGGCATCTGATAATCCTACACGAATATAACCCAAAGATGGGAAACACACAAACACTA
Organism: Arvicola amphibius; assembly: GCF_903992535.2. Lineage (NCBI taxonomy): Eukaryota > Metazoa > Chordata > Mammalia > Rodentia > Cricetidae > Arvicola > Arvicola amphibius. Next base: position 24,395,866 of record NC_052061.1, on the reverse strand, counting down.
CTACCGAAAAATATCCAGAATTAACAACCACTGGTCATTAATATTGCTTAATATCAATGGAGTCAATTCACCTATAAAAAGACACAGGCTAAGAGAATGGATATAAAAGCAGGATCCAGCCTTCTGCTGTATATAAGAAATATACCTCAACTTCAAACACAGACAATACCTCAGAGTAAAAGACTGGGAAAAGGTTTTCTAAGCAAATGGACCTAAGAAACAAGTGGGTTTAGCTATCCTAATATGTAACAAAATAGATTTCAAGCTAAAATCAATCAGAAGGGATGGAGAAGGACACTATACTTATAACAGGAACAATTTATCAAGATGCAGTCTCAATCCTGAACCTCTATGCCCCTAATACAAGAGTACCCATATGTGTGTGTGTATGTGTGTGTGTGTGTGTGTGTGTGTGTGTGTGTGTATATATATATATATATATATATATATATATATATATATACCGTTATCCTCCTGGATAATGGAAGTAGACAAGATTTCCAGGCAAAATTTGGGAGCTTGGGGGTGGGGGTGGGGTGGGGGTAAGGGGAGATGGGGAGAGAGAAGTGAGAAGGGGAAGATAGGGAGAGCTTGGGGGAATGGGATGGTTGGGATGGAGGAGGGGTGATACGGGAGCAGGGAAGTATATATCTTAATATATATATATTACTAAACTTAATCACACATCAAACCACACATACTAATAGTAGGAGACATTAACACTCCACTCTCACCAATGGACAGGTAAACCAGATAGAAACTTCACAGAGAAATAAGAGAACTAACAGATATCATGAATCAAATGGACTTAACAGACATCTATAGAATATTCCACTAGACACAAAAATATACCTTCTTCATAGCACCTCATGGAACCTTCTCTAAGATTGATCACATAGTCAGTAACAAAGCAAACCTCCATAGTACAAAAAATTGGAATAACCCTGTTTCTTATCAGATCACCATGGGTTAAAGTTAGAATTTAAAAACATTACTACTCTCAGAAAGCCTACAAACTCTTAGAAATTGAACAGTCAACTACTGAACCACCCCTGGGTCAAAAAAGAAATTAAAGTCTTTATTTAATTCAACAAAAATGAAGGCAAAACATATCCAAGCCTATTGAAAAGAAGTGCTAAGAGGAAAGTTCATAGCACTTAGTGCCCACATAAAGAAAATGGAGAAAGCTCACATTAGAGACTTAACAGTGCACCTGAAAGCTCTAGAACAAAAAGAAACAGACTCACACAGTAGGAGTAGAATACGGAAAATAATCAAATTGTAGGTTGAAATAAACAAAATAGAAACAAAGAATACAAAGAATCAATGAAACAAAGAGCTCATTTTTTGAGAAAATCAACACCATAGACAAACCCTTATCCAAACTAATCAAAAGGCAGAGAGATAACATTCAAATTAACAAAATCTGAAATGGAAAGGGAGATATAACAACAGACATTGAAGAAATGCAGAGAATCATTAGGTCATACTACAAAACCCTGTACTCCATAAAATTGGTAAATGTAGAAGAAATGGACAAATTTTTAGATAGATACCATATACCAAAATTAAATCAAAACCAGGTGGACAATTTAAATAGACATATAAGGTGCGAGGAAATAGAAGATGTCATAAAAAACATCCCTACCAAAAAACAGATTCTAGCCATAAATAAAGGACATTGAGCCCATAATTCGTGATCCTAGAGAAGCTAAATAAGAAGGTGAACCCAAAGAAAAACATACAGTTATCCTCCTGGATAATGGAAGTAGACAAGATTTCCAGGCAAAATTTGGGAGCTTGGGGGTGGGGGTGGGGTGGGGGTAAGGGGAGATGGGGAGAGAGAAGTGAGAAGGGGAGGATAGGGAGAGCTTGGGGGAATGGGATGGTTGGGATGGAGGAGGGGTGGATACGGGAGCAGGGAAGTATATATCTTTATTAAGGGAGCCATTTTAGGCTTGGTAAGCGTCTGGACTCTAGAGGGGTTCCCAGATGTCTAAGGAGATGTCCCCAGCTAGTCCTTGGACAGCTGAGGAAAGGGAGCCTGAGATGGCACTTTCCTATAGCCATACTGATGAATATCTTGCATATCACCATAGAACCTTTATCTGGCGATGGATGGAGATAGAGACAGAGACCAACATTGGAGCACTGGACTGAGCTCCCAAGGTCCAAATGAGGAGCAGAAGGAGGGAGAACATGAGCAGGGAAGTTAGGACCACGAGGGGTGGGTGCACTGAGACGGTGGGACTGATCTAATGGGAGCTCACCAAGACCAGCTGGACTGGGACTGATGGAGCATGTGATCAAACTGGGATCTCTGAATGTGGCAGAGAATGAGGACTGATTGAGAAGCCAAAACAATGGCACTGGGTTTTGATCCTACTTCATGTACTGGCTTTGTGGAAGCCTAGTCAGTTTGGATGCTCACCTTTCTAGACCTGGATGGAGCGGGGAGGACCTTGCACTTCCCACAGGGCAGGGAACCCTGACTGCTCTTTGGACTGGAGAGGGAGGGGGAGAGAGGGTGGGGGGAGGGGAAATGGGAGGAGGGGAGGAGGTGGAAATTTTTAATAACACTTTTAATAAATTAAAAAATAAATCTAAAAAAGATAAGCAGATTAAGAAAAGGAATAAAGAGAATGGTGATGTCAGTGCAAGATCCCACCCAACTTATGGAAAGTAATAAAGAAAAGCTTAAAGCTGAAAAAAAAAAACAAAAACCAAAAACAAAAAACCCAGAACAGATGGTTTTAGTGCAGAATTCTACCAGAACTTCCAAGAAGAGCTAATACATATACTCCTCAAAGTATTCCACATAACAGAAACAGAAAGGACATTGCCAAACTCTTTTTATAAGGCTACAGTTACCCAAATAACAAAACCACACAATGACTCAACCAAGAAAGAGAATTATAGACCAATCTCACGCATCAACATGGATGCAAAATACTCAATAAAATACTGGCAAATCAAATGAAAGAACACATAAATAAAATCTACCATGATCCCAGACATGCAAAGCTGCTTCAACATATGAAAATCTACAAATGGATGGAAATAGAAAACACCATCCTGGTGAGGTAATCCAGGCCCAAAAAGATGAACATGGGATGTACTCACTCATAATTGGTTTCTAGCCATAAATAAAGGACATCAAGCCTATAATTCGTAAAAAATCCTAGAGAAGCTATATAAGAAGGTGAAACCAAAGAAAAACATATAGTTATCCTCCTGGATACTGGAAGTAGACAAGATTGCCGGACAAAAAATGGGAACATGGGGGTGGGGTGGGATGGGGGAGGGGGGAATGGGGAGAGAAAAGTGTGAAGTGGAGGATGGGAAGAGCTTGGGGGAAAAGGATGGTTGGGATATAGGAAGGGGGGATATGGGAACAAGGAATTATATATCTTACTTAAGGGAGCCATTCTAGGGTTGGCAGAGACTTGACTCTAGAGGGGTTCCCAGGTGTCCAGGAAGACGCCCCCAGCTAGGTCCTTGGGCAGCTGAGGAGAGGGTGCCAGAAATGTCCAGATCCTATTGCCATACTCATGAATATCTTGCATATTACCATAGAACCTTCACCTGGCATTGGATGGAGAAAATGACAGAGCCCCACATAGGAGCACCGGACTGAGCTCCCAAGGTCCTGATGAGGAGCAAAAGGAGGGAGATCATGAGCAAGGAAGTCAGGACCGTGAGGAGTGCGTTTACCCATGGAGACGGTGGGACAGATCTAATGGGAGACCACCAAGTCCAGTTGGAATGGAACTGATGGAACAGGGGACCAAACCGGACTCTCTGAATGTGGCTGACGGTGGAGGAGGACTGAGAAACCAAGGACAACGGCGATGAGCATGAAATCTACAGCATGGACGGGCTCACTGTGAGCCTTGTCAGTTTGGTTGCTCACCTTCCTGGACTTAGGGGGAGCTGGGAGGACCTTGGACTTAACATAGTGAAGGGAAACCTGATGGCTCTTTGGCTTGGAGAGGGGCGGAGTGGGGGTATGGGTGGAAGGGAGAGGAGGGAAGGGGAACAGGAGGGGAGGAGATGGAAATTTTTAATAAAAAAATGAGAAAAAAAAGAAAACAGAAAAAAAAAAACAGACTCCCTGAACATGGCGGACAATGAGGGCTGCTGAGAAGCCAAGGACAATGGCACTGGGTTTTGATTCTACAGAAATTCCACTCTTATGAGTGACACCACTTGTGCTTTCTGACAACCAAGTGACTTCTATATTATTAGGGCCAGGCAACTCATGACACACACAGGTGTTATGATTAGCTCAACAGAGCTTCCTAGACACTAAATTTTGGGTACTGTCTCTGAGTCAACAATATCCATTCTTATGAAAGAGGCAAAATGTACTTTGTAAGGAATCTTAATGTAAACATGTTTTAAATTGTTATATACTAGAAACTGAATTATTCTATTAGGATATTTTTCAAAAATTGTTCTGTGCTTAAATATGTGTAAAGTAAAATGATTTGGACGAGGTTCTACATGTCCTATTCCAGCACCGATTACAATAAAATCAGGATGATCGAGAAAAAAAAAAGAAAATCTATATCAATGTAATCCATCATATAAAAAAACTGAAAGAAAAAAACATATGATCATTTCATTAGATGCTGAAAAAGCATTCAACAAAATCCAGCACTCCTTCATGATAAAGGTCTTGGAGAGATAAGGGATACAAGGAACACATTTAAATATAATAAATATTTATAGAGCAAGCCAACAGCTAACACCAAATTAAATGGAGAGAAACTCAAAGCGATTCCACTAAAATCATGAACAAGAAAAGGCTGTCCACTCTCTCCATATCTCTTCAACATAGTCTTTGAAGTTTTAGCAATAGCAATAAGGCAACAAAAGGAGATCAAATTAGATTCAAATTAGAAAGGAATAAGTCAAACTTTCATTATTTGAAGATGATATGATAGTATATAAGTGATCCAAAAAACTCTACCAGGGAACTTCTACAGCTGACAAATACCTTCAGTGATGTGGCAGGATACAAGATCAACTAAAAAATATCAGTAGCCCTCCTATATACAAATGATAAAGAAGCTGAGAGGGAAATCAGAGAAACATTACCTTTCACAATAGCCACAAATAACATAAAATATTTTGGGGTAACACAAAACAAAGAAGTGAAAGACCTATTTGACAAGAACTTTAAGGCTTTGAAGAAAGAAACTGAAGAAGATACCAGAAAATGGAAAGATCTCCAATGCTCATAGATAGGAAGGATCAACATAGTAAAAATGGCAATCTTACCAAAAGCAATCTATAGATTCAATCAATCCCCATCAAAGTCCCAGCACAATTCTTCACAGACATTGAAAAAAGAATAATCAACTTTATATGGAAAAACCAAAATCGCAGGATAACCAAAACAATCCTGTACAATAAAGGAACTTCCAAAGGCATCACCATCCCTGACATCAAGCTCTATTACAGAGCTACAGTAAAGAAAACAGCTTGGTATTGGCATAAAAACAGAGACATTGACCAATGGAATTGAATTGAAGACTTGGATATTAATCCACACAACTATGAATACCTGATTTTTGACAAAGAAGCTAAAATTATACAATGGAATAAAGAAAACATCTTCAACAAATGGTGCTGCATAACTGCATGCCAACACATAGAAGAATGAAAATAGATCTACATCTATTCCCATGTACAAAACTCAAGTCCAAATGGATTAAAGGCCTCAATATAAATCTGACTACACTGAACCTGATAGAAGAGAAAATGAGTAGTCTTCAATGGATGGGCACTGGACCACTTCCTAAATATAACCCCAGAAGCACAGACACTGACAGCAACAATAAATAAATGGGACCTCCTGAAACTGAGAAGTTTCTGTAAAGCAAAGGACACTGTCAATAAGACAAAAAGGCAACCTACTGACTGGGAAAAGATCTTCACCAACCCCATATCAGACAAAGGACTGATCTCCAAAATATATAAAGAACTCAAGAAATTAGACATTAAAATTCTAAATAACCCAATTAAAGTGGGGTACTGAACTAAACAGAGAATTCTCCACAGAAGAATCTCAAATGGCCAGAAAATACTTAAGAAAATGTTAAACATCTATAGCTATCAGGGAAATGTAAATCGAAACAACTTCAAGATACCATCTTACACCTGTCAGAATGGCTAAGATCAAAAACACCAATGATAGCTTATGCTGGAGAGGATGTGGAGTAAGGGGAACACTTATCCATTGCTGGTAGGAATGCAAACTTGTACAACCACATTGAAAATCAGTATGGGGGTTTCTCAGAAAATTGGGAATCAACATACCTCAGGATCCAGCAATACCATTCTTGGGAATATATCCAAAAGATGCTCAATATTACTACAAAAGCACTTGTTCAACTATGTTCATAGCTGCTCTATTTGTAATAGCCCAAACCTGGAAACAACCTAGATGCCCCTCAACTGAATAATGGATAAAGAAAATGTAGTACGCTTACACATTAGAGTACTACTCAGAGATAAAAAACAATGACATCTTTAATTTTGCATGCAATTGGACGGAATTAGAAAACACTATCCTGAGTGTGGTAATCCAGACCCAAAAAGATGAATATGGATTATACTCACACATAAGTGGATACTAGCTATAAACAAAGGACAATGAGCTTATAGTTTATCCTCCTAGAGAAGCTAAGTAATAAGATGAACTCAAAGAAAAACATATATAGACCCATATATAGAACCTGAGTTAGGAGCTCACTACCACTTGTAATTCCAGTTGTAAGGGATCTGATAACTTTTTCCAGCCTCTGAGGACATCTATACATACACACACATCTACACACACATCTACACACACACACACACACACACACACACACACAGAATACACACACATGTTAAAATAAATCTTTTTTTTTTATTTTAAATTGAAAATTGGAAACAGACAAAATTGCCAGACAAAATTGCCTGACAAAATTGGGAGCATGGAGGAGAGGTGAGAAGGGAAGGTAAAAAGGAAAGAGAAGGAGGGAAGGGAAGGATTGAGGAGAACTTGAGGGAATGTGATAGTTGAAATGGAGGAAGAACAGAAATGAGGGAAAGGAAAGAGATATCTTGATTGAGGGAGCCATTATAAGGATTGGCAGAAATCTGGCTCTAGAGAAATTCCCAAGAATCCACAAGAATGACTCTGCCTAAGACCCTAAGCAATAATGGAGAGAGAGACTGATCTTGACTTGCCCAGTAGTCAGACTGATCTTAAATATCACTATAGAACCTTCATCCAACAATAGATGGAAACAGAAACAGAAACCCTCATTGGAGCACTGGACTGAGCTCCCAAGGTCCAGCTGAAGAGTGGAAGGAATGAGAATATGAGTAAAGTGGTCAAGACCATGATGGGTTCATCTACAGAAACAGTTTACCTGAGCTAATAGGAGCTCACCAACTCTAGCTGGACTGAGAAGGAATAAACATAGGACCAAACTAGTCCTTCTGAATGTGGTTAACAGTTGCATGGCTGGGGCCTTATCCTTTATTAGGATTAGATGGGGGTGGGGTGGGAGGGTGTGTGAAGGGAATGGGAGGAGGAGAGGGAGTGAGAATTTGGATTGATTATTTTTAAATCTAATAAATTAAAAAATGGAAAAAAGGTTTATTTTAATATAGATGTCCTCAGAGGCTGGAAAAAGTTATCAGATCCCTTACAACTGGAATTACAAGTGGTAGTGAGCTCCTAACTCAGGTTCTGAGTACCAAACTTGGGTCTTCTGAAAGAGTATAAAGCTCTCTTCACTGATGAATATTCTCAGTGTTTCAACCTTTGGACAAATTTGTTTTTTAAATATTAAACAGTTTAGTTGAAAAATGCCTGTGACTATTTTGCCTGCATGTGTACTGAGTACATGCTGGAACCATATTCTCAATTGAATTTGACAGAAGTTACCTATTATAATATAGCCCAATCCAAGTCTTCTCCACAAAATATTCATATATGAGTCTAGAACTGTAATACATTGTTTGAACCATTAGCCTTATATTTAAAATGGATAAAAGAAAATGGCCACCAAAGGAAGGGAGTGGCCCTATTAGGACCTTCGGCTTTGCTGGAATAGATGAGGTCCTGAAGAAAGTGTGTCAATGTGGAGGTGGGCTTTGAGGTCTCCTATAAGCTAAAGATACTGCTCAGTGTCTTAGGCCACTTCCTGTTACCTATGAGTCTAGACATAAGAACTCTTAGCTCCTTCTCTAACACCATGTCTGCCTGCATGCTGCCTTGCTTCCAGCCATGATGATAATGGATTAAACCTCTGAACTCTAAGCTAGCCTCAATCAAATGTTTTCCTTTGCAAGAGTTGCTATAGTCATGGTCTCTCTTCAAAGCAATAGGAACCCTAACACACACACACACACACACACACACACACACACACACAACACACACTACTTTGGTTTCATGAATCCTTCTCTTTAAGCTGGATTGTATCCTGATGGTGGCAACTTCTGTCTTCTGTGTCTTTGCTCTGTTCTGAAGATAATAGCAATGCAATCCCCACCTCACAACTGCTTCCATGTTTGCTGTCAATATTCCACCCCCATCTTTCCTTCTCTCCTCCCCCTCCCCCTCCCTTCCTCTTTCTCTTCTCTTGATTGCTTTCAGAATCAAACTCAGGACTGAATGTGTTAAACATATTACTAGTCTTTCTATGATGGAAGCAGTCAGGGCCAAGACCAGCGAATTGCTCTGCAGTTCTTCCAAATGAAAAATGGTTGCTATCTTTTTGTCATAATGTTGGCATATTGTACTCTTAAGTCAGAATACATTAGAATGTATTTATACCACAGGATAGAGTTTCTGTGACTAAACCTAGAGAAATGTGTGATAGATTATATACCTTTTTACATATCTCATTTCCATTTAATGGGTATTTATATTTCAGGGCTGGATAGGAAACTGTGTTTATCTATTCATAAAATTGTGATTCTCCTCCTTGCAAACTATCTTTTGATCCTATTCCCTTCTTTCTAAAGGTATTTATGGACTTCAGAGGTATCTAAGAGTTTCTACGTGGGTTAGTGAGCTTTAGAAGTAGATATAGATGTAACATGTGTATATAATGCCATCGAAATATATACTTGAAAGTATTACAATTTTATTAAAAGTGTCTCTTTTCTTAGCCTACCTGGGACTTGCTGGGTTCTGAACTCCAAGGAAAAGTCATGTTTCTTCCTTCGGTTGACAAACCTTGGTGGTTGAACATGAAGGGAAAACACTTGGATTAGAACAGGCATGAATATTGTGACTACTGTAAGACAAAGTTGTGTGGACAACCACCCAGCAAGTCCCAAATGGAGAGAAAGCAAGATGAGAATGGCTTACGAGAAAAGGTACTAAGCAACATGGGTAAACATAGATAAGAATTAAGGGCTCAATGGGAGCAGCCCCAAGCAAGCAACCTCTGTAGAAACAGGACCTAATAACCTCCGGGATAGCATAGTGACACCAAGGAGTGACAAGAGACCTCTGGCAACCCCAAAGTGACCTCCAGGTGACTGGAACTGTAGCCCCGACTGCACCAGGAGGAACAACCATCTGAGCCATGGATCCACTGGCACTTGGAAGACTGATCACCAGAGTCAGCCCCAACTATATCAATCAGAGGAAAAAATGGATAGACAAGGCAAGAACACATTCAACACCACAAAGAACAACATGGCAACAGCAAAAACTAGTTCTACAACAAGAAGGCTTAAACCCCCAAATATAGATGAAACAGAAGAAAATGGCTTAAAAATAATTTTAGGAGGATATTTGAAGCCCTTAAAGAGAAATATTCTCCCAAAGAAATGGAGGAAAAGACAAACAAAAAATTAGAAGAAATCAACAAACCCCTTAAAGAAAACCAAGAAAAAGTAATCAAACAGATGAAAGAAACAAATAAAGACTTGAAAACTTAAATAGAAACAATAAAGAAAATACATACCAGGTGAATTCTGGAAACAAAATATGAGAAAATGATTAGGAGCTACAAATATAAATATAAACAACAGAATACTAGAGATGGAAGAGAGAATCTCAAGCACTGAAGATACAATAGACGAAATAAACTCATTGGTCAAAGAAAACATTAAATCTAATAAAAGCTTAACACAAAATATCCAGGAAGTATGGGACACCATGAAAATATCAAGTGCAAGAATAATTGGGATAGAATAAGAAGTCCAACTCAAAAACACAGAAAATACATTCAACAAAATCATAGAAGAAAATCTTCCCAACCTAAAGAAAAATATGCATATGAAGATACAAGAAGCTTACAGAGCAAAAAACATACTGAAACAACAACAACAATAATATCCCCTCAACACATAATAATCAAAACACTAAACATACAGAAAAAAGAAAGAATATTAAGAGCTGCAAAGGAAAAAGGCCAAGTTACATATAAAGGCAGACCTATAAGAATTACATGTGACTTCACAATGCAAATAATAAAATCTAGAAGGTCCTGGTCAAGCATTATGCAGACATTAAAAGACCACGGATGCCAGCCCAGACTACTATACCCAGAAAAGCTCTCAATCACCATAGAAAAACAAAAGAAGATATTCTGTGACAGAACCAGATTTAACCAATACCTAGCCACAAACCTAGCCCTACACAAGGTATTATAAGGAAAACTCCAACCCAAATAAGTTGGTTATATTCACAAAAAAAAAAAAACACAGACAATAGATAATCTCACAGTACCAAAACACAAAGAAGGGAATAGCACACATAATAACATCACCATCAACAAAAACTAAAATGACAAAAACTAGCAATCATTGGTCATGAATATCCCTTAATATAAATAGACTCAATTCACCTTTAAAAAGACACAGGCTTACAGATTAGATATGAAAACAGAATCCATCCTTCTGCTGCATACAAGAAACATACCTCAGTCTTATAGACAAACATCACCTCAGAGTAAAGGGTTGGGAAAAAATGTCCAATGAAATGGACCTAAGAAACAAGTGGATGTAGTTATCCTAATATCTAACAAAATAGACTTCAAACTAAAATCATTCAAAAGAGACAAAGAAGGATATTTCATATTAGTCACAGGAAAAAATCCATCAAGAGAAAATCTCAATACTGAACATCTATGCCCCAAATACAAGGGTACCCTCATATGTAAAAGAAAGACTACTAAAGCTTAAATCATATATTTAAAGCCCTCACACTAATAGTGGGAGATTTCAACACTCCACTCTCACCACTGAACAGGTCAGTCAGATAGAAAATTAAAAGAAAAATAAGGAAATTAACATGTTATGACTCAAATGGACTTAGCAGACATCTATAGAACATTCCATCCAAACATAAAATAACATACCTTCATCTCAGCACCTCATAAAACCTTCTCAAAAATTGACCACATACTAAGTAACAAAGCAAACCTCAACAGATACAAAACAATTGGAATAACTCCCATGTGTCTTATCATATCACCATGGCTTAAAACTAGAATTCAACACAACACTATTTTCAGAAAGCCTACAAACACATGGAAAATAAACAATGCTCACCTGAATCATCAATGGGTCAAGGAAGAAATAAAGGAAGAATTTAAGACTTCTTAAAATTCAATGAAAATGACCATACAATATACCCAAATCTATGGGATACAATGAAAGCAGCATTAAGAGGAAAGTTCATAGCACTGAATGCCCACATAAAGAAGCTGGAAAAATCCCTCACAAGTGAGTGAAGAGAAAGTAGAAAGTAGCCTTCAATGCATGGGCACAGGAGACTGCTTCCTATATATAACCCCAGTAGCAAGACATAATAAATTGGACCTCTTAAAACTGAAAAGCTTTTGTAAAGCAAAAGACATGGTTAACAAGACAAAAATGGCAGCCTACTTTATGGCAAAAGATCTTCATCAACCCCACATCTGAAAGTAAGCTGATCTCTAAAAAATACAAAGAACTCAAGAAATTGGTCATCAAAAGAAGAATTAATAAAGTAAAAGGGGGTACAGACCTAAACAGAGAACTCTCAACAGATGAATCTAAAGTGGTTGAAAGACACTTAAGGAAATCCTTTGCCATCAGAAAAATGTAAATCAAAACAACTCTGAGATTTCATCTTACACCTGTAAGAATAGCCAATATCAAAAACACTGATGACAACTTATGCTGGAGAGGTTGTGGAGAAAAGGTAACACTCCTGCATTGCTGGTGGGAATGCAAGCTGGTACAACACCTTTGTATATCAGTATGTTTCAGAAAATTAAGAAACAACCTACCTCAAGACCCAGCAGTAACACTTTTGTATATATAACCAAAGGATGCCCAATCATACCACAAGAATATGTGCTCAACTATGTTCATAGCAGCATAGTTTGTCATAGCCAGAACCTGGAACAACTTAAATGCTACTAGACTGAGGAATGGATATAGAAAATGTATTACATTTACACAATGGAGTACTACACAGTAGAAAAAAATGACATCCTGAAATTTGCGGACAAATGGATGGAGCTAGAAAACATCATTTTGAATGAGGTAGCCCAGACCTGTACTACACAGGAAGTACAGTAGGAAATCCTCAAGCTGTAGCCTTTAAGTTATCTGCCTCTTATGCTGTTTTTGCTGATGTGAAGCATGTGTCCGGCCTCTTTTCTGGCTGTGGGATTCAGTCGCTCTTTTCCATTCCAGTAGAGGATAATGACTTTTGAGTGTACCCCTAAAGAAATAACCATATATTATTCTCAATTCTGAGCTAGTGTGAGATTTCTTTTAAGTGTTCTTCTTCATCTGGTGCCTATGTGGATTCGGACTCAAGACCTACCAGTTGGATGGCCTAAAGGCCTAACAAGTTCCATGGCCCAGAAAGTCTCCCAAACCTGCCCTCTTGGCTTGCTTTTACCTAAGCAGTTTTTTGTAGAACCCCTGCCACAGCAAAGCTTACTGCATGCCGCAACTTGGGAATTTCCCAAGCACACACAGGACTGCCATGTTCCCTGGCACAGTTCCCTGGCATGGTTCCTTGCTGTGTGGTGACTTGTGCAGCTTCTGGTCTTCTGGTTTCTGCTCCCTGCCCATGAGTTCTGGGTTTCTTGCTCCATGTATGGAATTGATTTAATTGCTTTTATTTTGTCAAGCAAAGCATATTTGTCAGTATTTAACCAATACCAAGGCAGGAAACTAAAGCGGCTCTGGACCGTTCCTGTCTCCACTGCTTGCATTGCTGCTAGCTGTGACTCTGCAACAACATCTGCTAGACAATAAAGATTATCACACCTAAAACAATTTGCTGGATCTCATACCAGGTAATTAATAAATCAATATGGCAGACTACATTAATATTGAAACTTTTAGTAACTTTTTTGCTAATACTATGGATTTTATTCTGTGAGGCTTATATAGTTATGGTAATACTTCCATTTATTGGATATTGGGACTCAGTTTTTTCTTCATATTATAGCATTAAGGAAGAATGTGGCACTTTTAGGAATGATACGGTCTTTATAGACTAATAATGAACAGCTAGTTGGCAGGATTAATACCATTGAACATCAAAAGTTACCTGAATAAATTAATATTATTTAAAAGAGTAACATTAATTTGACAGAAAAAAATGATCCAAATCTAAGGGTACTGAGAGATTATATGAAAGAGTTCATACTGCTAACTTTGACAATCAAAATTTGTTAAAATTTATAATAGGTTAGCAGATAGAGTATCTTTCCAGGATGGCAATCTGTATGCTATCAAAGTAATGTCCAAGGCAAATGTTTTATCGTTAAAGGAGAAAATTCAGACTTTGGAATCACACGTGCAAAATGAGGACCAGAGGCTAGGTGCCTCAATGCAATCACTAGATATATTTATAGGCCAGGAGATTCAGGCTTTACAAAAGACAATAGTAAAAATATTTGAAATAATTGAGGAAATTATTGGAGCTGATGAACAGGGAATGAAGGCACAAGGACAGGATTCAACATTGCCAGCAGCTGTCAGAGATGACTTACCCAGAGTTTTAACTTTCTAACCTGTATTCTACTCTGACAAAGCATCAAGTTCTAAAAGCTCAAAATGATCCAAAGAAGGTAGATGGGTACCTATAGGAATAAATGATCTAAAAGAAATTAAGCAAGCTGTCATAATTTATGGTTTGCCTTCTGCATTTGTTAGGAGATAATAAAGAGATGTGCTTCTAGCATCAAGGCGACACCACAAGACTGGCTTCAGTTAGTTTCAGCAGTCTTGGATAATGGTCCCCAGATGATGTTTAGATGTTATTTCAAGGAAGAGGCTAAAATTCTAGAAAAACATGGAAAAGCAAAAGGACTTGAGACTTCCCAAGCTCAAATTCTTGGTGAGAGCACTTATGCTGACCCACAGGTTCAAGCTGGACAAATCTTGTCCCTATGCCACAAAGCAGCCCTAAATACTTGTGACAGAATTCAAGAACCAAGAAAATGAACTGAATCATATATTAGGGTTAAACAGGGCCAGAGAGAATAATTTAGTGACTTTTTACAAAGTTCAACTAAGGCTGTACAAAATAGGAGTAACAGACCAAGATGCTAGATGAGTACTTATTGAATATCTGGCTTTTGAAATGCCAACTTAGAATGCAAAAAGATACTTGGGCCTTTAAACATTAGATCAGCACCTATGGGTGAATGGATCCTGTATACAATGGACATTGAGACATTTGACTATAATACTGAAACTTGGGTGGGAGAAGTAATTTCCAAAGGAATGAGGAGACATCAAAATGCTAAGGGTTTTAATTGTGGTAAAATAGGACATCTGAGAAGGGAATGTAGACAAAGAATTCCTAGAAATAATATCTCCTCTGGCAAGAGTAGGAGGACTCAGTCTTCAGGTATATGTAGAAGGTATGGCAAAGGCTGACATTGAACTACTGAATGCAGATCAACAAAAGACAGACAAGGCAACCTGATACCATTGAGAAACTCCTTAAGGGATCTCTTGCAGGCCCCCAAGCCAATAGTGGCCCAGTCATTCCCAGTAACTGTGGAAGACATGCCTTACCAGGAAAATTAATAAGTGCCTGCTTATAATAATTCTCAGCCTACTAGGAGATATCAATGGATTATCCTTTCACAAGGAATGCTCAATAGCCCCACTCTGTGTCAATACTTTGTCAGCCAGCCCTTGCAAATAATATGTAAGTAATTTCCTAAATCTATAATTTGCCATTACATGGATGACATTTTGCTATCTGATTCAAACATAGATACTTTAGAAAGAATGTTTGAAGAAGTAAAGAAAGTTTTGTCAAAATGAGGATTACAAATTGCTCCTGAACACAGACAAAGAGGAAATTCAGAGACTCATTAGATCTTACTACAAAAGCCTGTATGCCACAAAATTGGAAAATGTAAAAGAAATGGACAGTTTTTTAGATAAATACCATATACCAAAGTTAAACCAGGACCAGGTAAATGCTCTAAATAGTCCTGTTAGTCACGAAGAATTAGAAACTGTTATCAGAAACCTCCCTACCAAAAAGAGCCCAGGACCAGATGGTTTCAATGCAGAATTCTACCAGAACTTCCAAGAAGACCTAATACTTATACTCCTTAAGGTATTTCATAATATAGAAACACAAGAGTCACTGCCAAATTCCTTCTATGAAGCTACAGTTACCCTGATACCTAAACCACACAAAGACTCAACCAAGAAAGAGAATTACAGGCCAATCTCACTCATGAACATTGACGCAAAAATTCTCAATAAAATACTGGCAAACCAAATCCAAGAACACATTAGAAAAATTATCCACTAGGATCAAGTAGGCTTCATGCCAGACATGCAGGGATGGTTCAACATACGAAAATCTATCAATGTAATCCATCAGATAAATAAACTGAAGGAAAAAAACCATATGGTCATCTCATTAGATGCTGAAAAAGCATTTAACAAAATTCAGCATCCCTTTATGATAAAGGTCTTGGAGAGATTAGGGATACTAGGGTCATTCCTAAATATAATAAAAGCTATTTACAGCAAGCCGACAGCTAACATCAAATTAAACAGAGAGAAACTCAAGGCTATCCCACTAAATTCAGGAACACGACAAGGCTGTCCACTCTCTCCCTATCTCTTCAATATAGTACTTGAAGTTCTAGCAATAGCAATAAGACAACATAAGGGAATCAAGGGGATTCTATTTGGAAAGGAAGAAGTTAAACTTTCGTTATTTGCTGATGATATGATAGTATACATAAGCGACCCCAAAAACTCCACCAAAGAACTCCTACAGCTGATAAACTCCTTCAGTAACGTGGCAGGCTACAAGATCAACTCCAAAAAATCAGTCGCCCTCCTTTACACAAAGGATAAGGAAGCAGAGAGGGAAATCAGAGAAATATCACCTTTCACAATAGCCACAAATAGCATAAGATATCTGGGAGTAACTCTAATCAAGGAAGTGAAGGATTTATTTGACAAGAACTTTAAGTCTTTGAAGAAAGAAATTGAAGAGAATACCAGAAAATGGAAGGATCTCCCCTGCTCGTGGATTGGGAGGATCAACATAATAAAAATGACAATTCTACCAAAAGCAATCTATAGATTCAATGCAATCCCCATCAAGATCCCATCAAAATTCTTCACAGAGATTGAGAGGACAATAATCAACTTTATATGGAAAAACAAGAAACCCAGGATAGCCAAAAAAGTCTTATACAATAAAGGTACTTCTGGAGGCATTACCATCCCTGACTTCAAACTCTATTACAGAGCTACAGTATTGAAAACAGCTTGGTATTGGCATAAAAACAGAGAAGTTGACCAATAGAATCGTATAGAAGACCCGGATCTTAAACCACAAACCTACGAACACCTGATTTTTGATAAAGGAGCCAAAAGTACACAATGGAAGAAAGAGGGCATCTTCAACAAATGGTGCTGGCATAACTGGAGGTCAACCTGTAGAAGAATGAAAGTAGATCCATATCTATCACCATGCACAAAACTCAAGTCCAAATGGATTAAAGACCTCAATATTAATCTGAACACACTGAGCATGATAGA
The DNA here is from genome assembly GCF_903992535.2 of Arvicola amphibius. Taxonomy (NCBI): domain Eukaryota; kingdom Metazoa; phylum Chordata; class Mammalia; order Rodentia; family Cricetidae; genus Arvicola; species Arvicola amphibius. The sequence continues at coordinate 24,378,796 of NC_052061.1, read as the reverse complement.
GGAGAAATTGGGAAGTACTCTACAACAAATGGGCACAGGAGACCGTTTCCTAAACATAACCCCAGCAGCGCAGACATTAAGGGCAACATTGAATAAATGGGACCTCCTGAAGCTGAGCAGCTTCTGTATAGCAAAGGACATTGTCACTAAGACACAAAGGCAGCCTACTGACTGGGAAAAGATCTTCACCAACCCTGCAACTGACAAAGGTCTGATCTCTAAAATATATAAGGAACTCAAGAGACTAGACTTTAAAATGCTAATTAACCAAATTAAAAAATGGGGCGCTGAACTGTACAGAGAATTTTCAACAGAAGAAGTTCAAATGGCCAAAAGACACTTAAGTCATGCTCAACCGCCTTAGCTATTAGGGAAATGCAAATCAAAACAACTTTGAGATATTATCTTACACCTGTCAGATTGGCTAAAATCCAAAACACCAATGATAACCTTTGCTGGAGAGGTTGTGGGGTAAGGGGTACACTCATCCATTGCTGGTGGGATTGCATACTTGTGCAACCACTTTGGAAATCTGTGTGGCGGTTTCTCAGGAATTTTGGGATCAACCTACCCCAGGCCCCAGCAATTCCACTCTTGGGAATATCCCCAAGAGATGCCCAATCATACTACAAAAGCATTTGCTCAACTATGTTCATAGCAGCATTATTTGTAATAGCCAGATCCTGGAAACAACCTAGATGCCCTTCAGTGGAAGAATGGATGAAGAAACTGTGGAATATATACATGCTAGAATACTATTCAGCGGTAAAAAACAATGACATCTTGAATTTTGCATGCAAATGGATGGAAATAGAAAACACTATTCTGAGTGAGGTAACCTAGACCCAAAAAGATGAACATGGGATGTACTCACTCATAATTGGTTTCTAGCCATAATTAAAGGACATCGAGCCTATAATTTGGGATCTTTGAGAAGATAATAAGAAGGTGAACCCCCCTCCCCCCCCAAAAAAGATATAGTAATCCTCCTGGATATTGGAAGTAGACACGATTGCCAGGCAAAAATTGGGAACTTGAGGGTGGGGTGAGACACGGCCAAGGTAAGATGCGGAGAGAAAAGCGTGAAGGGGAGAATGGGGGGAGCTCGGAGGAATGGGATGCTTGGGATACAGGAAGGGTGGATATGGGAGCAGGGAAGCATATATCTTAATTTAGGGAGCCATCTGAGGGTTGTCAAGAGACTTGACCCTAGAGGGGTTCCCAGGTTTCTAGGGAGACGGCTCCAGTTAGTTCCTTGGGCAGCTGAGGAGAGGGAGCCTGAAAAGGCCAGTTCCTATAGCCATACTGATGAATTTCTTGCATATCACCGTAGAACCTCCACCTGGCGAGAGATGAAGAAAATGACTGAGCCCCACATTGGAGCACCGGACTGAGCTCCCAAGGTTCTGATGAGGAGCAAAAAGAGAGAGAACATGAGAAAGAAAGTCAGGACCGTGAGGGGTGCGTTCACCCATGGAGACGGTGGGACAGAACTAATGGGAGATCACCAACTCCAGTTGGAATGGGACTGATGGAACATGCGACCAAACCGGACTCTCTGAATGTGGCCAACAGTGGGGGCTGACTGAGAAGCAAAGGACAGTGGCGCTGGGCTCTGATTCTTCTGCATGGACGGGCTCTGTGGGAGCCTTCTCAGCTTGGTCGATCACCTTCCTGGACCTGGGGGGAGTTGGAAGGACCTTGGTCTTAACATAGAGTAGGGAACCCTGATGGCTCCTTGGCCTGGAGAGGGAGGGAAGGGGGGTATGGGTGTAGGGGAGGGGAGGGAAGGGGGAGAAGGAGGGGAGGAGATGGAAATTTTAAATATAAAAAAATAAACCATGAAAAAAACCCCAAAACAAAACAAAACAAAAAAACAAATTGCTCCTGAAAAAAATACAGGGAAGAGATTCTGTCAATTACCTATAAATTATAAATTAGGTTTGCAGAAAATTAGAACACAAAAGGCACAAATTAGGAGAAACCAGTTATAGATTTAATGAATTTCAAAAATTGTTAGGAGACCTTTCCAGTCTATGACTGGCTATTGGGATAACACCTAATCTAATAATTCATTTAAACAAAACCCTAGATGGTTATAAAGACTTGAATAGTCCCAGAGAATTAACAGCTGAAGCAGAAAAGGAATTGACAATTGTTGAGGATAAATTTCAGGAGACACATGTGGTTAAAGTGAATCCAAAGCTTACTTGTATTCTAGTCATATTGTCCTCCAGAATTTCTCCTATAGGAATTGTAATGCAAATGGATGATATTATCTTAGAATGGATCTTTTTGCCACATAAACCAATTAAAAATTAAAAACTTATGTGGAAAAAGTCTCTGAATTAATTATAAAAGGTAAATTGAGACTTCATCAATTAGCAGGTATAGACCCAGCAGATTATAATGCCTTTCACTACTGATGAAATAAAAAATTTGTGGGAAGACAATGAACCATGGCAAAGGGCTCGTGCTATTTTTTTTTTTGGATAAATTAGTAGCAATTATCCCAAAAGCTATAGACTTAACCTTATAAAGAGAACTTCTTGGATTCTTCCTCTAATTGTACATGATACTCCAATAACTGGAGCCTGTACCTTTTATACTGATGCAAATAAATCAGGGAAGGCAGGTTACAAATCAAAAGAATTAAGTAAGGTGAAACAAAACCCTTATAATTATGTCCAGAAGGCAGAATTATATGCTATTCTCACAGTACTAAGGAATTTTAAAGAACCTCTTAATATAGTTACTGATTCACAATATGCAGAAAGACTTGTCTTGAATATTGAAACAGCTGAATTTATACCAGATGATACATAATTGACTTCAATAATAATCCAGGTGCAAGACACAATCAGGAATAGGCTTTGTTATATATACATAACACACATCCAATCCCATATGGGTCTTCCAGGTCCTCTAGCACAAGGTGATGCAGAAATTGATCAATTATTGATTGGAAGCATATAGCAGGCCTCAGAATATCTTTTAAAAACATCATGTTAATAGCAAAGTTTTAAAGAAAGCGTTTTTTTATTTCATGGCAACATGCTAGGGAGATTATGAAGAAATGTTCTACTTGCTCTTTCTATAACCACATACCACTACCTGCAGGGACTAACCCAAAGGGTACTCAAAGTAATGAAATCTGGCAGATGGATGTGTTCCACTTTGCAGAATTTGGAAAATTAATATATGTACACCACACCATTGACACTTATTCAGGTTTTCATGGGCAACTGCTTTAAGCTCAGAAAAGGCTGATTTGATAATCATATATTTATTAGAAGTTATGGCCATCATGGGTATACCTGCACAAATAAAGGCAGATAATGGTCCAGCATATGTCTCTAAGAAAATGAAACTGTTTTTTGCTTATTATAATATTAAGCATATTACAGGTATATTACACAATCCTACAGTCAGGCAGTTATAGAAAGATCAAATTGAAGTATAAAGGATGTGTTAAACAAACAGAAAGGGGTGGAAAATACCCCCAGAAATAGATTACATAATGCTTTATTAACCTTGAATTTTCTTAATTTTAATGAGAAAGGAACAACAGCAGTAGAGAGACATTGGATAATAGAAAAGTTTTTTGTATTAAATTAGCCAGTTTATTTCAAGATTGTTGACCTCACAGTGGAAGCCAAGAGATGTGCTATGTTGGGGAAGAGATTTTGCTCTTGTTTCCACAAGAAAAGAAAAACTATGGATACTTTCAAATTTAATAAAGATTTGGTTTGAAAAAGAGAAACCTTTTGAAAAAAGAGAAATGAAAGACCACTCACCTACAATGATGACAACCATACAGGTGGTAAGCAAACCTCATAAGGGTTGGAGCAGGGTTCTGTTCTTATCTTTACAGGAAAATATACATCTTCAAAATTTCAAGAGACCCTGGATGTTTGGGTGCTGACATAAAGAAAAATAACTATGCAATAAGGATCATCAAGAAAAATGAATATGACTTGTAAGGACAGGCAATCAAAACATATATATTTATATACTCCAAAACCAGCTCTCTATATTATATACATTGTATATATAAATTTGTATATATAAGCTTGCATACATATACAATTTACGTAAATTGTATATATACAATTTACGTAAATTGTATATATATAAATTTATATATACAATGTATATAAATATAGAGATCTGATTTTGGAGTTGGACAATGGCTCTGTCCTTCTCTACATCTGAGCATGTTGTTAAAAGGAATATTCAGAGTTTCTGTCTCATGTCAATAGCCATCTGGTATGAAACAGAAAGAAAAAAGAATTTAGAAAAAATTTATTTTCTCCAAAGATATTTTTGTCTCTATCATACCTTTAAATATATATATATATATATATATATATATATATATATATATATATATATATGTCTGTGTATGTTTATATAATTAATGTTTAACTTTTCCACAATGAACAATGAATTTTCTTGCAGTAATCTTTGAAGTTGCTAGGAAGAAGATGGGCCCCCACAACAACAACTCTACCTGGTTGACATGATGTCATGATGCTGATAGTGCTACTATAAGACCTGTTTTGGGTACCAGCTGCTCATGATGGTTCCAATTTGGTTAGCTGATATGGTGTACTTTTTTTTTTACAACGTTCTGTCCATAACTCCAAATAGGAACCTCAGAAAAACCCTACCAAATCCTCAGAGACTATATGTAATTATACCAGACTTTAATCTTGGAACTTAACCATCATTTTACTTTCACAGGATTCCATAGAAAGAACATCACTCCCATGACAGCTGGAAGTAATTCTAAAAGACAATGTCCCCTCTCCCAACAAAGTTTGTCCCCAGAATTAGGGCCATCATTTAGGGGTTGATTATGATTGCTATAGGATTGGGAGTTGAGGGGGAAATTATGTAGGCTCAGAGATCTCTTTGAAAAAAAAAGGGAAAATTAGATGGGATAATAGATTAGTTTTAGCTTATTCACACTAGGAATAATAGTAATAGAGTGAATACTTGTGAGCTGTTATTTATAGGCAATTTACATTGGTATACATTCTTGTATACTGATACAAACTTAAATTACATTGAATATGTTCCTATTTTCATCTACAATATTTGTATATCTAGGCAAAGTTATTTTGTCATATTGTTTGCACACATGCTTCCACCTCTGCTTAAAACATTTTTATAAATTTATACAATTTTAGGATATATTTATGATATTGCAATGTACATTTCTACCTCTGATCAAGATACTTATACATTGCTTACATTTTGAGTTCATTGTCCTTATTTGTTGCACAGTCTTTTATAGTACAATATTCTAATATGAAGTCTTAGTCTTTAAATTATATAGGTATTAAGAATTATAGAACAATATATCTATGTTTTTCATACTTATAGTTAGACTAATCAGGTTCTTTAGATACATAGAGATTGTATTCTGCATAGATAGGTAACCTTCAACCTCTTTAAAGATCTGTAGAATATTACATTTAAATAAGTTAGGGTTCTGTTGAAGTAAGTCATGATTGCTCCTGGCAATCTATTCCCTAGAGAACGTTGAGCACCAAACACACTTCACTTGAAACTTGTTTTCTTTTGGACAAAACTGGCCTGTGGGCGAAGAACTGCCCATGTCTCAACCACTGACAAGGTACATGGTATCTGGAAATGAATAAGCACGACCCAAGGAAAAAGACTATCAAATCTTACAAAGACAGGGTAAGATGGTTTTGAAAATCTGCCTCTGAAAATGGTCTGTCAGTCATTCTATGCCTTAGCCAATGTTGGTTGCTTCAATGCTGCAAATGAGACATTGGGTGATTGCCCAGGTAGCCAGTTGTCTTTGTAATTTTTGCACATTTTGGAAGTTGCTTGGTTGCACTTCCTGCTTACTCAAGTAATATTATTTCCCTTCTTGGATCTTCAATGGGGTTGAAGACTAGATATTTGTAGTTACTTTTCTCACATGACTTGCCTAAGTTATTTATTATACAAGACATAAACTCATTAGGATAGGATAATTATTGAATATATTTGTTCTTATTGTATATAACTTTGTATTAGGCTTTAGAACTCTCTTATTTAAACAAATAGGGAAGGTGCTGTAGGAAATCCACAGCCAGTAGCCTTTAAGTTACCTGCCCCCTGGGGCAAAGCCTCTTATACTATTTATGCCAATGTAAATCGTGTGTCCATCCTCTTTTCTGGCTGCAAGTTTTGGTTGCTGTTCTTCATTCCAGCAGAGGATATTGATTTGTGAGTAGCTTACTTGACTAGCAGAATTAGTCCTGGTAGACATAGATAGGTACTAACCTTAAGACAAAAATGGTTGTACTGTGAAGTCACACTTATTGGGCAAAGCAACTGCTCTGAATCTCAGGTGGCCAAACAGTGATCTGGAATGTGTCATGCATTTGGGGGTTCAGTGGCCTTTTCTTTCTCCTTAAGACAGACAGGACAGGTATCATTGAAATGGAGGTTTCACGTCACCTGTGCACACTTCAACACTCTACCTCTCTACATTAGAAGTGGAAAACTTCCTCAGTCACAGAGGTGGTAGGGAACAGAGGCACTAGCATTAGAGAAGCATTAACATCAGAGAGGCACTAGAATTAGCTGCTTTGAATGTGTGTATGTGTAGTGTTGACCTTGGAATGCCTAAGTGTTCAGCACTAAGGCTCCTCAGAACCACATGTGTGTTTTTTGTTCAGTATACCCTCAACTATGAAGCATCATATACATTGATTGAATATATTTGCTTTCCTGAAAGTAAGGTTCTGAATTCATGCAAATATTAACAAAGTAGTTAAGAAAACACAAGATAAATACAAAGAAAATGTCACTCGTGGGTAGATGTTTCTGAAATTATGTATTTTACTGTGAAGCATTAGTTGTTTTAAAAGCATTAACGCTGAACATTGCTTTAAAATGTGGGTGTATAATTTAAGGTAAAACACTTCATTGTACAGTAAAAAGTTTACTCTGCTAAGTACTTAATTTATAGTAACTTCTTTCTTATAGGAGATTTCTTTAAACAACTTTTAGTAATCTTTTTATGGGAAGGTTCTTATCTGATGACTGACAGAAATTTGAAAGAATTATTCAGAGCAGAATAAGATATAGTTTATTTAAAAATACCTCCTTAAAAGGATGTTCTGCAATTTCTCATATAAACCCCATGTAAGATTCATCATCTGTTGTCATGAGAATTACTAAAAATTTTCATCTATGTCTCTCATGTTTCATATCTAAACCTTTACTTTCTTTTCTCTGTAACAATGGTCACCTGGACACAAAATTCTGGGTGAGGACCTTTGTATCTGAGAAACAGTTTATGAAATTACCCTGTAAATTGGATTTAAAATTTTTTCCCTAGAGACATTATTTTACAAATGACTTGTTGATTAGAAGAATTTCTTATGTGCATCTCTTCATTTAAGTGGTGGAGATGGAAGTTCATCCACCATGGAGCCAGCATGGAGGACACCTGGGTACATGGTTGGGACAGCATCATGAATGACTTTCAGATGACAGTGATATATAATATTTAATGGTCAATTTGATGTTCTCGAAAGAGACTTTTGTTCTCAACTTGTCAGCCAGAGCAGGTGAGACTCTATTCCCTAGGCATGTATCTGTCTGTTGGTTAGCTTTACCTTCCCTGACATCATAGAGATAAACTATAGACTATCCTGATCCTTGGGGATGATCTTTGGGGATGGAGGAGTAGCTCAGTCAGTAATGTATGTGACTGCCACGCCAGTATGAGAGCCTGAATTCAATCTGCAGCACTCAGGTAAGAAGCTGGGCAGGTGGCCTGTGCTCATCACCCTGGTGCTGCAGCGGCACAGACTCTGGCCACCACATTCGCATCTCCTTCACCTATGTATTCATCCCCCTTCTCATGCATACCAAGAGAGAATCAAGGTCCTTTCTCTGTGTGTGTCTATTTTCAGACTGAATTGTTAAGTAATGAAATATCAATTTCTTTAATCATGTTTTTCACATGAAGGACTATGAACTTTGCTTTTTAGTTATCGATTACAAACCCCTCTTTTACTGTGGAATATTAATCTCCCGTCTCACAACACTACTCTCTTAACATTAAGTTAGTTTGTTGCTTGCTCCATTCATTAAATGCATTGCCATGTTATAGGATTTGCCTTATTTCCTTTTGTCTTTGTTCAATACCAGTGAAACTAGTACTATCTATACTACCTGTGCTACCTGTACTAACTAGCTTTTTAGTAGGCCTTGAGAAGAGAGGTTATCTTCATTTATAGAGCTGTTAGCTACTTTCCTCATTGTTTGGACAGAATACCTAGCAAAAGCTATTTAGAGAAGGTGGAGTTTGGTTTGGCTCATGGTTATGGAGTGATACAGTTTACCCTGGGGAAATGTGGCAGTGGGAATGTGAGGTGGCGGGGCACATTGCATCCTCACTCAGGAAGCAAAGAGATGACTGTTCAGCTTGTTTCTCCTTTTTCTTCGGTCTGGGACCTCAGCACATGAGATGTTGCCCCCTATGTTGAGGTCTTCTCTCTTCATTTAAACCTCCCTGGACACATTCATTTCCAACATCCCCTGAAGTTTGTGTCCCAGGTGGTTTGAAATCCTGTCAGGTTGATCATTGGGACGAACTGTCACATATGCTATGTAACCAACTATGGACTGGAGTGTGGATCTCTGTTATCCTTGTTTTTGTTTTTTACGTATTTTTCATATTTCTTTTTCTTTCTTCTTTTTAATGACAAAGAATTATTGCTGAAGTTAGAATACTGTATTTTATTCTTCCAAGTTGATCTCCAGACCTATCGCTTTGTCATTTTACAAAATTAGGCTGATCTGAAGACATGAATAGTGTACAAACAGTTCATTCTGATGCCTTTGGCTGTTTGTGAATTTATTGGCTAAGGATTTTTCAATTACTTTCCAAGCATAGTTCATGAATTTGAAATATTGAGAAATTTCTTTTTCAGATATGCTTACCGTTTGAACCTCCTTGTTTATTTGGAAAAGGGTAATATTGCAAATATAGAAAATCATAGAAAATTATATAACAAAATAATATCCCATAGTTTAGCTACACATTTTTCAGTCTGTACTTTTGTTGACAGATATGATTCTGTTTAGTATTTTGCTCTTAGAAATAGCAAGACAAAGAACAATGCACCCAGGTTTGTTTTATTAATTAACACCATGAGAGTGTCTAAAGCTCCTATACTTAGTAAACTGACTGAGACAAAAATGCATATCTTCAGTTTTCTTAGTTAATAATGACAAATTTTTCCTACCATTATGTTAATTTATAGCTTTATAAAAGATCATTGCTTCATATCGTTCTCAGTTCCTGGCACTGCTGATCTTAAAGTTTATTGCTGACTTGGTGAGTATGGCATGGCATAGATTACTGGGTGGGATAAATCTTTTCACTTGCTTAATATATCTGTTCATATTTCTTTCTTTTTGTGAGCTTGGCATATCTTTACACTGAGCTTTGGTTTTCATATTTTTCTGAGTGTTTGTTCAATTCTGGTACCACTCCTTGGTGCTTATATTTGCCACATCTTGTTTGGAACATCCCTTTTAAAAAACTGACCATAATTTAAAAATTCGGCCATCAATCTAAGTGTCTTCTTCAAGAGGATTTATTTCTTTTTCTTTTTAAAATTCAGTTGGGTCTTATTCTCTTGCCCAGGGTGGTCTCAAATTTTTAAGCTCCAGTAATTCTCTTCAGACTACAGAGTAGATGGTGCTCCTGGTGTGTTTCCCTAAATCCAGTATATTCTTTATACTTTTGCTTGTTTTTGACAGAAAGTCTTATTGTTTAGAGTCTAGGAGTTAGAACCCCTGGTAGGCAGACAATTGGGTAGAGGGGCCACTGCTGGTAAAGGCGGTGAATTTCCAAGATGGCCAGCTTCTTTCTCAGCCACCTGACTTGAGACAAAAATCCTTGCACGCTTTTGTCTCCCATCAGCAGGGGCCTCCATTATTCTAATTTGTTTGATAAGACCCTCTTTTTTGTTTTGATTTCTGAAGCCTTGTGATGTTAAGTGTGGGCTTCTCACTGCTCTTGTGACTTAGCTTACTCCAGGTTTCCCAAACTGTCTCAATATTCACTGTCCCAGTGCTTTTTTTCAAATACATTTTAAGATCATTTTTTTTGAATTCTACAAAGTCTCTGTTGAAATTTTGTTTGGAATTATATGGATTTTATGTATAAAGCTGAACAAAATGAAAATCCTTATAGGACAACTACTTCTGCTCAAGAATTCCATGTTTTTCTTCTTTTATTTTGGATGGCTTTTCAATTTGTAGATTATGTTCTATAATTACTTCCTTTTCCTCAACCAGACCAGTATTATCCAGCTTTAAAAACACTATCGCTAGGACCTGGAGAGATGACTCATTGGCTTAAAATGCTTGCTGCTCTTTCAGAGGACCAAAGTTCAATTTAGAAAACCCATGTAGTTCAGGACTTCATAGAACTCCAACTCCAGAGGATCCACTTTTGTCTCTAGGCACCTGCACACATGTAACATATACTTGCTCTCATACATAAACATTCTAAAACATCTTTAATAAATAGTGTTTCTTGTTGGAGAAATGACTCAGCCATTAAGAGCTAGGCTGACAATAAAAAATACAATTTCTTTATATTTTACAGTTTTTATTGTTATTATAAACAGAACCTTTAAAACTTCCTCCCTTCTTCCCTCCTTCCCTCCCTCCCTCCTTCCTTTCTTTCCTTCCTATCTACAGAGTTTTACTATTTAATTCTGACTGGCTTGCAGTTCACTCTGTACACCAGGCTGGCCTTGAATTCATAGAGAAGTATCTGCCACAAAACTCCACTTTTAGCTTTTACTGATAAATAAGAACAGTGCAGATTTAATGTGTTGTTCCATTTTTTTCAGTATTAAAATTTTGCTTTCTTAGAAATTGTCTACAGATTTTCTTAAGAGTTTTCCGGGCCCACTCCATTAATAATACTGTATGCAAAGTAGTGAATACTTGTGATTACTGCTTTCCAATTCTTAAGTCATTATTTTACTGGGCTTGTCAAACTTTCAGTACAAACAAAGCTAAGCAGAACCAATGATAGAAACATTCGTTTTTCTGCTTAACTTTGAAGGCTATGCTCCCACTCTCTATTAAGAAATCTAAGATGGACTCTGAGCTTTGGGGACGTATCCTTTTCAGGTTCATGATGCCTCCTTCCAGCACCATGCTGTTCATTTAAAACAAGTTATGAATGGATAAATATTAACTTTTTTACTCTTACTTTTCATTCTTATTTTTATAAATAATATTTATATTATTAATAATTATATAAAATAACCATCTTTAAAGATGGTTATTTTAAAGACACTGCTTGGTTCAACTTGACAATATTTTGTTCGAGGTTTTATGTTCATGATGATGAGAGTAAATTATAATTCTTCCTAGGGTTTGAATTAAGGTTATTGCTTGATGTGAAATGAGTTGGGCACCTGCGCCCCTTCCCCAAACTGGTAAAACAATTAATGTAAGTGTCAACGGGTCTGTCCTCTGTTGAGCTCACCTCTTTGTAGAGGTATTTAAGTCTAAGCTTTAATTTTATATGTTTGAACATAATCTATTAATAACTACTACTATGCATCCAAATGTCCTTTAAATTCCTGCATGTTATAGAGAATTATGTGCATATATGTAGACATGATGTTATTCAAGTCTCTATGTGACACAACTTTTATTTATTGTTGTATTTATTATTATAAATAACTATTATTTATATAGCATATAAATAATATATTAAACTATATGTTATACATATTGCTTATGACAGTGATTTAGGCCAGAGTATAAGCTTAAATTCTGAACCTTTTAAGATTTGGAATTTCTTAGATCAAATATGGAAGGGTGAGCTCAAGTGTATTAATGGGTTACATACTCAGTGTCAGTTTGCCCATTCTTTTAAGAATGTAGAACTTATCAAAGTCACATGAGATGGCTAATCTTATTAGGCACAAGTGAGATAAGGGCTGGAAAAAAAGATCATATGCACAAAATCTCATGGGCAGTGAGTAGGAAATTTGAGATTTAAACTGTCCTCAAGGAAAACTGGGTCCTTTCTATATCTTTACTGGGAAATGAATGCTGATTCCAAAACAGTTTTGAAAAATAAGCAATTATTGCTTATTTTTAATAATCTTGTTATTACTTTTTGATGCTGAGGCACTGATATAGGACTGTCAGAAATGGATCATGGCTTTTATGTACTGTTACAGAGTTCTTCTACTGCACACCACCAGGGGGCACCATCTACATGTGTTACAAGGTGATGATGCCTCTTTGAATTTGTATCATATGATGGCATGTGATACTGCAGATAGGAATGTCAGGTTCTAAAGAAATGAAGAAGTCATTCGAACAGGGCTAAGCTTACTTTACAGTTAGTAACACTACTACTACTACTAATTGCAGTGTTGGCATGAGTTCTCAGATTCCTACTCTCAGTGCCGAGTGTGAGTCGTGTTAAGGGTGCATCTTGTAACATATGTGATTTTTATTTGTAATCCCAATTTTGTTTTATTATGTAAAAGTGAGAAATGTATTTCAGACTAAGAAAGCCTCTAAGTCTTCAAATTTAATTGGGTATTGACTTTACTATTAAAGAAACTGAAAAAGAAACCAAGATTTGATGATTTATGGAGGTATTCTTGTACGGGAACAGAAAAAGGTGGTAAATGTTCTCTCTTAAAGTACTGTAGACTTTTCTTATTTAATTACTATTTTTCCTTAGTTTAATGCAATTTGGAGTCTTAGTAATTTAAGGTAAATGATAATATGGTAAATATGATGATGTGTTTACTCAAGATGTCAGCTTTTGTGAGTATGCTAATGCGGTGGAATGCCATTCTATAAACACTTTATAGACACCACAGGAGACACAAGTGGTCCATTGTACAAACAAACACTTTATAGACACCAGAGGAGACACACATGGTCCATTGTACAAACAAACACTTTATAGACACCAGAGGAGACACACGTGGTTTTTCCCATTGCTTATTTCTGGCCAGTATCATGTCTATCATATTTTGTGTTTTGAACGCAGAACTGTAGTGTTTTGTATTTCCCTGACTTGTCCATTCTTCCGTGCCTGTTTCTATGTTTTCAACCTGCAGTTTTCCTTTCTTTTCCCGGGATTTATGTTTTCTTCCAATTCCTTTCTTCCCAGCAGTATCCATTGTCCTTGCTGGCTGTCAGTTCCTTTTCTTCTCTCAAAGTCATTTCAGTCATTGTTATTTATGGCTCACAAAGGAATAAACAAGGGCTAGTCTTGAATTACTATTTCTCTTTGAAGCAAGGAGAATGCAGAATGTAATAAAATTCACTTTAATTTAATAGACTATCTCCAAATACATTTGGTTTTTCTATTGCTGTTACAATTTTTATTTACACTGTCATTTTTACTTTATAATAGATTATGAAAACTTTGAACATTTTACATGATATGCACACATGCCACTTTTCTTTTTTGGACTCACTCATATAAATAATGTCTGTAACTGAGGCAAAATTTCTGATTTTTCAAAAACAAAAGTGCTATTGAAATATTTCTATTCAATGAAGAAAAGCTAAAAAAGTAAATTAACATTTTCTCATTGGAGTTAAAAAAATATTACATGGATTCCCAGGGAGTTCTTGAAGTCTCCCTTAAGCACCACATTCTTACGCATCTATGCATGGGTTCTCAATGGACTTCTCCAAGGCTAGACTGCTGGCCCACTGACTAGGGAATAGAGCACATTTCCGCAGAATGACCATAAATGGAGGAGAGAGGTTATGTCTCTTTACAGACTGTGGTGTCCTCAAGCTGGTGTGCATCAGCATGCTTAATTTCTGTGACCAGGGTGTTTAAATGAGCTGGGCATCCTGAGAGAGTTACAGGGGGAAGTGGGTGGGATCTGTTGTAGGGAGTGACCTTGAACTTAAATGTGAAGGGCAAGTACAAGGGAAGGGGTAGTCATAAAAAAGTTGGTCAGCCACAGCATGCACACACACACACACACACACACACACACACACACACACACACACATTTAGCTGTCTTTAGTTGTTATTAATCCAGAGTACAAAATATTCCTTTGCTCTAGAAGTGCAAAACCAAACTAGAGCAACACATGAACCTCTGTAGTGGAAATTCTTAGGCACACCAGAAGCAAGCATGGAAGTACAGTCACAATTTAACACAAATGCAGAAGAGTCCCCCAAGCAACACACTGCTATTTTCAACATAGACCATTAATGCCCTTTTCCTAGTCAAATTATAACACAGAACTAAAGGACACACCGATTTACTGTATCACAATGAAATCAAGGAAGGTACGAAGTGCAGATACAGTATGTCTTCATCATTTTTGACCTGCCTTTTTACTAAGTCTGACCCCATGATCCCTATCTGGGGCTTATTTTCTTCATGGACTCTAGAGTATTGTTCTACTCTAGAATTTGGATCCAGAACATCCTTTCCATATTACTCTTTCTTCATTCCACACTTCTGCTATATTGATTATCTTTTCTGCTCATATTTGCTGATCCTAATACTATTCTTGGAGGCAACTGCATTAAAGTTCTCCGTTTCTAGTTGCGTTAGAGCTCTCCATTTCTTCCTTTTTTAAAAAGAAAACTATTATCTATCTATCTATCTATCTATCTATCTATCTATCTATCTATCTATCTATTATGTATACAGTGTTCTGCCTGCATGTATGCCTGCAGGCCAGAAGAGGGCACCAGATCTCATTACAGATGGTTGTAGAACACTATGTGGTGGCTGGGAACTGGACTCAGGACTTCTGGAAGAGCAGTCAGTGCTCTTGACCTCCGAGCTCTCTCTCCATTTCTATTTTGTGGGTGGTGGTGAATGTAACACATTTTTTTTTATGAATCAAAGTGAATTTTGTTTTTCTCTAGGTCTGAGACAAATGACACTCAAAGCTTTTTAAGTTTTTATTTATTTATTTATTTATTTATTTATTTATTGGTTTTTCAAGACAGGGTTTCCCTGTAGTTTCTAGAGCCTGTCCTGGAACTAGCTCTTGTAGACCAGGCAGGCCTCGAACTCAGAGATCTGCCTGCCTCTGCCTCCTGAGTGCTAAAGCTTTTTAAGTTTTTATGATAGCAGTACTCAGGATTCTTGTGTTTGTGAAACTGGCATTCAGCATTTACTCCTAACTGTAACTCTGATTTAAGTTTGCTCTTCACCCGAAAGTTGAATTCTGGAGTCTCTTCAGTCTGTTTAGAAAAAATATCAAAAACCAACAATTAAAAGAAACTGTTATTTCTGGTTTAATCTTTCATGAAAGGATCAATAGTATATTATTGGTAAGTTATTCATGTCTTGTTCAAGACATTAAAGTGCCTGAGAAGTGGAAGTCAGATCAATATCTTTATTCTTACTTTAATGATTTGGTTGGAGGAGTTTTGAAGCTCAGCCAGTTTATCTCAAGTGATGTGTAGTAAGGGGAATCCTCGTGCCGTGAGAAGTAGATGGCAGCTTAGAATCCAAGGCAGATCTAGACATTTGGGCAATAGGTGTTGTTTTTGAGCTACGGTGCTTTACCAATGCCTGATCTCGTGTTTCCATGGTCCAACAGTGTTCCTCATGCACTGCTCTCCTCTGCTTTCTTGCCTTCTGCTTACTCTGGGTTTTGTTTACTCAAATTCAGCTCTTACGCTTTTCTCTATCCTCTACTCTTCTATGAATCTTTCTTGACCTTTTATGATATTTATCTATATATCTCTATCTACCTATAAGTTTATAGATACATATAATATATAACAAGTTTAAAATTTCCAAAGTAGCAGTTGATTTTTTTCCATGTCAAACAGCATATTGTAGACTACTGGTTAGAGTGTGGATTCATTTCTGTGAGCTAAGCATCACCTTGGCCAATCAGCAAGGACTGCCTTAGGCTTGTCTACTCTTACTTACCAATGTTCAGGTAGTCTAAACAGAAACTAAACAGAGAAATAATGGAACTAATAGAAGTTATAAATCAAATAGATCCAACAGATATTTACAGAACATTTCACCCGAACACCAAAAAATACACCTTCTCAGCAACTCATGGAACTGTCTCCAAAATTGACTACATTCTTGGTCACAGTGTAAGTCTCAAAATATACAAAAAAAAATTAGAATAACCCCCTGCATCTTATCAGATCATCCTGGATTAAAGCTGGAGTTCAACAAAAATACAAACTACAGAAAGCCTACAAACTCACAGAAATCGAGAAACTCTACTGAATTACCACTGGGTCAAAGAAGAAATAAAGAAAGAAAGTAAAGACTTCCAAGGTTTCAATGAAAATGAATGCACACCATATCCAAACTTACAGGACACATAAAAGTTCACAGCACTCAGGGTCTATATAAAGAATTTTGAGTACAGCACACCTGGAAGTTCTAGAACAAAAAGAAGCAAATACACCCAAGATGAGTATGGCGGGAAATAATCAAACTGAGGGATGAAATCAATAAAATAGAAACAAAAAGAATAATACAAAGAATCAGTGAAACAAAGAGTTGGTGAGAAAATTAATGAGATACACAAACCTTTATCCAAACTAAAAGGCAGAGAGAGAATATCTAAATTAACAAAACCAGAAACAAAAAGGGACATAACAACAGACACTGAGGAAATCCAAAGAATTATTAGGTCATACTTCAAAAAACTGTATTCCATAAAATTAGGAAATCTAAAAGAAATGTACAAATTTCTTTATATATACTATTTATCAAAGCCAAATCAAGATCAGATAAACAATTCAAACATACCTGTAACCTCAAAGGAAATAGAAGCAGTCATTAAAAGTCTCTTAACTGAAAAGCCCAGGGCTAGATGGTTTCAGTGCAGAATTCTACCAGTCTTTCAAAGAAGAACTGCTACCAATACTCCTCAAATTATTCTACAAAATAGAAGCAAAAAGAACATTGCTAAATTCTTTTTATGAGGCTACAGTCACCCTGATGCCCAAACTACACACAAAGACTCAACAAAGAAAGAGAACTATAGACGAATTTTCTTCATGAACATTGATGTAAAAATACTCAGAGCAATACAAATTGAATCCAAGAACACATCAAAAAGATAATCCACCATGACCAAGTAGGCTTCATCCCAGAGATGCAGTGATTGTTCAGCATGTGACAATCTGTGAATGTAATCTACCATACAAATAAACTGAAAGAAATAAAACCACATGATTATCTCATTAAGTGCTTAAAAAGCCTTTGACAAAATCCAGCATCCCTTTGTGTTAAAAAATCTTAGAGAGATCAGGATACAAGGAATACATCTAAACATAAGTAATTTTCAGGAAGCCAATATCAAATTAAATAGAAAGAGACTCAAAGCAATTCCAGAAAATCAGAAACAAGAAAAAGCTGTCCACTTTCTCTATACCTAGTCAATATATTGCTTGAATTTCTAGCTAGAGCCATAAGATGACTAACGGAGATCAAGGGGCTACAAATTGGAAAGGATGGAGTCAAAATGTCACTATTTCCAGATGATATGATGGTATAGTTAAGCAACCTCCCAAATTCTACCAGAGAATTCTTACAGCTGATAAATATCCTTAGTCATGTGGTTGGATGCAAGATTAACTAAAAAGAAAAAAATCAGTACCCCTCTTATATACAATTGATAAATGTGTTGAGAAAGAAATCAGGGAAACAATATATTTCACAACAGCCGCAAATAGTACAAAATACCTTGGGGTAAATCTAACCAAGCAAGTGAAAGACCTGTATGACAAGAACATCACATCTTTGAAAAAAGAAACTGGAGAAAATATCAGAAGATGGACAAACCTTCCATCTTATGGATTTGTAGGATAAATATAGTAAAACTGACCAAATGACCGACAGCAGTTTACAAGTTTGATCAAAATTCCATCACAATTCTTTTTTCTTTTTATTAAAAATTTCCATCTCCTCCCCTCCTCCAACTTCCTTCCCCTCCCCTCCCCTCCACCCATACCCCTCCTCCCTCCCTTTCCAGGCCAAAGAGCAGTCAGGGTTTCCTACACTATGTCAAGTCCAAGGTCTTCCCAATTCCCCCCAGGTCCAGGAAGGTGAGCATCCAAACTGACAAGGCTCCCACAGAGCCTGTCCATGTAGCAGAATCAAAGCCCAGCACCACTGTCCTTGGCTTCTCACTCAGCCTCCACCGTCAGCCACGTTCAGAGTCCGGTTTGATCACATGCTCCATCAGTCCCATTCTGACTGGCCTTGGTGATCTCCCATTAGATCTATCCCACCGTCTCAGTGGGTGAATGCATCCCTCCCGGTCCTGACTTCCTTGCTCATGTTCTCCCTCCTTCTGCTCCTTATTAAAACTTTGGGAGCTCAGTCCAGTGCTCCAATGTGGGTCTATGTCTCTATCTCCATCCATCACCAGATGAAGGTTCTGTGGTGATATGCAAGATAATCATCAGTGTGGCTATAGGACCAGGCCAGTTCAGGCACCCTTTCTTCTGCTGCCCAAGGAACAAGCTGGGGACATCTCCTTGAACACCTGGGAACCCCTCTAGAGTCAAGTCTCTTGCCAACCCTAAAATGGCTTCTGTAATTAAGAAATATACTTCCCTGCTCCCATATCCCCCCTCCTCCATTTCAACCCTCCATCAGCTCTCCTCATCCTCTCTTTCTATCTTCTCTCCCCCCATCTCCCCTTATCCCCACCTCACCCTACCCCCGTGCTCCCAACCCCTGCCTGGCAATTTTGTCAATTTCCATTATCCAAGAAGATAACAATATGTTTTTCTTTGGGTTCACCTTCTTATTTAGCTTCTCTAGGATCACAAATTATAGGCTCTATGTCCTTTATTTATGGCTAGAATCCACTTATGAGTGAGTACATACCATATTCCTCTTTTTGGGTCTGGGTTACCTCACTCAGGATGGTGTTTTCTATTTCCATCCATTTGCATGCAAAATTCAAGATGTCATTTTTTTTACCACTGAGTAGTACTCTAAAGTGTATATGTGCCACACCTTCTCTATCCATTCTATTGAGGGGCACCTGGTTGTTTCCAGTTCTGGCTATCACAAATAATGCTGCTATGAACATAGTTGAACAAATACTTTTGTAGTATGATTGGGCATCTCTTGGGTAGATTCCCAAGAGTGGAATTGGTGGGTCCTGTGGTAGGTTGACTCCCAGTTTTCTGAGAAATCGCCACACTGATTTCCAAAGTGGTTGCACAAGTTTGCATTTCCACCAACAATGGATGAGTGTTCCCCTTACTCCACATCCTCTCCAGCATAGGTTATCATTGGTGTTTTTGATTTTAGCCATTCTGACAGGTGTAAGATGGTATCTCAAAGTTGTTTTGATTTGCATTTCCCTAATCGTTAAGGAGGTTGAGCATGACCTTAAGTGTCTTTTGGCCATTTGAACTTCTTCTGTTGAGAATTCTCTGTTCAGTTCAATGTCCCATTTTTTAATTGGGTTAATTAGCATTTTAAAGTCTAGTTTCTTGAGTTCTTTATATATTTTGGAGATCAGACCTTTGTCTGATGTGGGGTTGGTGAAGATCTTTTCCCAGTCAGTAGGTTGCCTTTTTGTCTTAATGACAGTGTCCTTTGCTTTACAGAAGCTTCTCAGTTTTAGGATGTCCCATTTATTCATTGTTGCTCTTATTGTCTCTGCTACTGGGGTTCTATGTAGGAAGTGGTCTCCTGTGCCCATGTGTTGTAGACTACTTCCCACTTTCTCTTCTATCAGGTTCAGTGTGTTCAGATTAATATTGAGGTCTTTAATTCATTTAGACTTGAGTTTTATGCATGGTGATAGATATGGATCTATTTTTATTCTTCTACAGGTTGACATCCAGTTATGCCAGCACCATTTGTCAAAGATGCTTTCTTTCTTCCATTGTATACTTTTAGCTCCTTTGTTGAAAATCAGGTGTTCATAGATTTGTGGATTAATATCTGGGTCTTTGATTTAATTTCATTGGTCAACATCCCTGTTTTCGTGCCAGTACCAAGCTGTTTTCATTACTGTATCTCTGTAATAGAGTTTGAAGTCAAGGATATTAATGTCTCTGGAAGTACTTTTATTGTATAGGATTGTTTTGGGTATCCTAGGTTTTTTGCTTTTCCATATAAAGTTGATTACTGTTCTCTCAAGGTCTGTGAAGAATTTTGTTGGGATTTTGATGGGGATTGCATTGAATCTATAGATTGATTTTGGTAGAATTGCCATTTTTACCATGTTGATCCTCCCAATCCAAGAGCAAGGGAGATTCTTCCATTTTCTGGTATTCTCTTCAATGTCTTTCTTCAAACACTTAAAGTTCTTGTCAAATAGATCTTTCCTTCCTTGGTTAGAGTTACCCCAAGATACTTTATACTATTTGTGGCTATTGTGAAAGGTGATGTTTTTCTGATTTTTCTCTCTGCTTCTTTATCCTTTGTGTATAGGAGGGCAACTGATTTTTTTGGAGTTGATCTTGTATCCTGACACATTGCTAAAGGTATTTATCAGGTATAGGAGTTCTTTGGTAGAGTTTTTGGGGTTGCTTATGTACACTATCATGTCATCTGCAAATAACAAAAGTTTGACTTCTTCCTTTCCAATTCAAATCCCCTTGATCTCCTTATGCTGTCTTATTGCTATTGCTAGAACTTCAAGCACTATATTGAAGAGGTATGGAGAGAGTGGACAGCCTTGTCTTGTCCCTGATTTTAGTGGAATGGCTTTGAGTTTCTCTCCATTTAATTTAATGTTAGCTGTCGGCTTGCTGTATATTGCTTTTATTATATTTAAGAATGAACCTTGCATCCCTAATCTCTCCAATACCTTTATCATAAAGAAGTGTTGAATTTTGTCAAATGTTTTTTCAGCATCTAATTAAATAATCATATGGTTTTTTCCTTCAGTTTAATTATATGATGGATTACATTGATAGATTTTCGTATGTTGAACCAGCCCTGAATCTCTAGGATGAAGCCTACTTGATCATAATGTATGATTTTTTAGATGTGTTCTTGGATTCGGTTTGCCAGTATTTTATTGCGAATTTTTGCATCGATGTTCATGAGTGAGACTGGTCTGTAATTCTCTTTCTTGGTTAAGTCTTTGTGTGGTTTTGGTATCAGGGTGACTGTAGCTTCATAAAAGGATTTTGGCAATGACTCTTCTGTTTCTATTTTGTGAAACACATTAAGGAATATAGGTATTAGCTCCTCTTGGAAGTTCTGGTAGAATTATGCATTGAAACCATCTGGTACAGGGCTTTTTTTTTAGTAGGGAGGTTTCTGATGACAGCTTCTAATTCCTCGTGACTTACAGGTTTATTTAAACTGTTCACCTTGTCTTGATTTAATTTTGGTATATTGTACTTATCTTAAAAAGTGTCCATTTCTTTCACATTTTCCAATTTTTGGCATACAGGTTTTTGTAGTAAGATCTAATGATTCTCTGAATTTTCTCTGTGTCTGTGGTTATGTCCTCCTTTTCATTTCTGATCTTGTTAATTTGCGTGTTCTCTCTCTGCCATTTAATTAGTTTGGCTAGGGGTTTGTCAATCTTGTTGATTTTCTCCAGGAATGAGCTTTTTGTTTCATTGATTCTTTGGATTGTTTTCTGTGTTTTATTTTGTTGATTTCAGCCCTCAGTTTTATTATTTCCAGTCCTCTATTCCTCCTGGGTGAATCTGGTTATTTTTTCTAGAGTTTTCAGATGTGCTGTTAAATCTCTAATATGTGCTTTCTTTGTTTTTTTTATGTGGGCACTTAGTGCTATGAACTTTCCTCTTAGCACTGCTTTCATAGTGTCCCATAGGTTTGGGTATGATGTGTCTTTGTTTTCATTGAATTCAAGGAAAACTTTAATTTCTTTCTTTATTTCTTCCTTGACCTGGGAGTGGTTCAGTAGTTGACTATTCAGTTTCCATGAGTTTGTATGCTTTCTGGGGTTAGAACTGTGGTTGAATTCTAGATTTATTCTATCACCATAGAATAAATACACAGGTGGTTACTACAATTTATTTGTATCTATGGATGCTTGCTTTGTTACCAATTATGTGATCAATTTTTGAGAAGGTTCCATGTGATGCTGAGAAGAAAGTATATTCTTTCCTATTTGGGTGGAATGTTCTATAGATGTCTGTTAGGTCCATTTGGTTCATTACATCTGATAGTTCTCTTAATTTTCTGCTAAGTTTCTGTCTGGTTGACCTATCAATTGGTGAGAGTGGAGTGTTGAAATCTCCTACTATTAGAGTGTGTTGTTTGATGTATGCTTTGAGTTCTAGTAATGTTTCTTTTACATAAGTGGGTGCTTTTATATTAGGGGAATAGATATTCAGGATAGAGACTTCCTCCTGATGAATTGTTCCTGTTATGAGTATAAAGTGTCCATCTCCATCTCTTCTGATTGATTTTAGTTTGAAATCAATTTTGTTAAATATTAGTATAGCCACACCCACTTGTTTCTTTGGTCCATTTAATTGGAAAACCTTTTCCCAACCCTTTACTCTGAGGTAGTGTCTGTCTTTAAGTTTGAGGTATGTTTTTTGTAAACAGCAGAATGTTTGGTCCTGATTTCGTATCCATTCTCTTAATCTGTGTCTTTATATAGGTGAATTGAGTCCATTGATAGTAAGTGATATTAAAGACCAGTGGTTGTTAACTCAGGTTATTTTTTCTGGTGGTAGAGTTTGTGTGTTTTCCTTCTTAGAGTTGTTCTAGTGGAGGGTTGTCAGATGCTTGTGTTATTATGGGTGTTGTTGGCTTCCTTGGTTTGTGATTTTCCTTCTAGTATTTTCTGTAAGGCTAGGTTTGTGGCAACATATTGTTTAAATCTGTTTTTGTCCTGCAATATCTTGTTTTCTCCATTGATGGTGAATACAAGCTTTGCTGGATATAGTAGTCTGGGCTTGCATCCATAGTCTCTTAGTGTCTGCAGTCCATTTATCCAAGATTTTCTGGCTTTCATGGTTTCTATTGAGAAGTCAGGTGTAATTCTGATAGGTTTCCCTTTATATGTTACTTGACCTTTTCCCCCTTGCAGCTCTTAATATTTGTTTTTTATTCTGTATGTTTTGTGTTTTGATTATTATATGGCGTGGGGATGATTTCTTTTGACCCAGTCTATTTGGTGTTCTGTAGGCTTCTTGTACCTTCACAGGAATATCCTTCTTTATGTTGGGGAAATTTTCTTCTATAATTTTGTTTAATATATTTTCTGGGCCTTTGAGTTGTAATTCTTCTCCTTCTTCTACCCCAATTATTCTTAGGTTTGGTCTTTTCATAGTGTCCCAGATTTCCTGGATGTTTTGTGTTAAGAATTTGTTGGATTTGTTTTGTTCTTTAATCTGTGAGTTTTTCCTCTATAGTATCTTCAGTGTCTGAGATTCTTTCTTCTATCTCTTGTATTCTGTTGGTAATATTTGTCTCTGCAGTTCCTGTTCGTTTGCCCAGATTTTCCATATCCAGCCTTCCCTTGGTTTGTGTTTTCTTTATTACCTCCATTTCATTTTTCAAGTCTTGAACTGTTTCCCTTACCTGTTTGATTGCTTTTTCTTGTTTTTCGTGGGTATCTTTGAGAGCTTTATCCATTTTCTCAACTTTTTTGCTTGTCATCTCTATTTCCTTATGGCAATTTTTCTCCTCCTGTTTAAGGTCCTCTAATATTTTCATAATGTTCTGTTTAAAGTCAATTTCTTCTGTTTCCTCTAGAGTAGGGTGTTCAATTCTTGTTTCGTGATCCCTGGTTTCTGGGGTGATGTCATGTTGCCTTTCAAGTTGTTGGAGGCATTCTTGCATTGGCGCCTGCCCATCTCGTCCTTCAAATGGAGCCACTAGAATCTTGGTGTCTTGGTCCAGTCTGCTGTGACTGATTCTCTGGGTGGATCTCCTCAGTGCAGGAGCAGGAACTGCTCCTGTCTGTCTGTCTGAAACTCCTCAGCACTGAAACAGGGATACTTAGTATTCCAAGGCCTCCTCAGACACAAAGGCTGATGTGGGGGCAGGGCAGGGTCAAGGGGAACACAGCAACCCTGCAGCAGGAGCTGGGGTTGGGGGTTGTGCTCTCTTCTGGGACAATCTGCCCCAGGATAGCACACACTCACCCGTCTAGATGAAACTCCTCAGCACTGAAACAGGGATACCTGGTATTCCAAGGCCACCTCAGACACTCCAACACAATTCTTTACAGACCTTGGAAGAGCAATACTCAACTTCATATGGAAAAACAAAAAACTCAGGTTTGCTGAAACAGTCCTTTACAATAAAAGAACTTCCTGAGTAAATTAGGAGCATGGGGACCTTGGGGGAGGGATATAGAGAAGGGGAGAAGCAGGGAAGGAGTAGTGAAAAATGTAGAGCTCAATAAAAATCAATAAAAAAGAACTTCCAGAGGTATCACTATCCCTGATTTAAAGCTCTACTGAGCTATAGTAATAAAACCCACATGATATTAGCATAAAAAGACAGGTGAACCAGACATAAGGTCACATACTTATGAATATCTGATTTTGACAAAGAAGCCAAAATTATACAATGGAAAAAAACATCTTCAACAAATGTTGCTTGTATAACTGTATGTCAGCATGTAGAAAAATGCAAATACATCCATATCTATCTCCCTGCATAAAACTCAGGCCCAAGTGGATCAAAGACCTCAACATAAATCTGGTTATACTGTACCCGATAGAAGAGAAAGTGGGAAATAGCCTTGACCTCATTGGCACAGGAGACTCTTTCCAGAAGAGAAGGCCAACAGCACAAATATTAAGGTTGATAATCAATAAATGAGACCTCATGAAACTGAGAAGTTTCTGTAAGGCAAAGAACACTATCAATAGGACAAAACAGTGGCATACATGATTTTTCTTCATTACTTTATTTATTTATGTTGTGGACATAAGTGTGAATGTGGGTTCCACAGTACAGAGTGGAGGTCAGAAGACAATTTCAGGAATCAGTTATCACTTTCTAACGTGTGTATCACATGGGCTGAACTCAGGTTTGGTGGCATGTTCCTTTACTTGCTAAGCCATCTTGCTGGCCCTAAAACTAAGCTATAATTGAGCCTCTAGGATTGTAATCTACATTTTCAAGTTTTGTACTTGAATCATGAAATTTCAGAACAAAGGAAATAATATTTACCTCTGATTTGATAACATCCCAGGGAAAGTACAATCATCTTAGTAATAATAAAATAAAATTTAAATAAATGTATACCTTGATTGGTGTAAAGATACATTAAAACAAATGAGTCCTTGTATTGTTAGAAGAGTATTTAGCTGAACAATAGCAGAAAGTGCATTCTTATCTAGTGCACATGGCACATTCTCTAAGATTGAGCAGATGCCAAATGAAATGGCAAGTCTCAACTACTTTCAAAAGACCCGTATTATGCAGAATTTATTTTATGATCACAACTTAATCAAGTGATCAATAAACAAAGAAACACTTTAGAATTCAGAAAAACACAATTCGCTGTAAAAACTGCCAATCTGTCTAGGAATAAACCACAAAAACAATGAGCAAATGGTAATAAATGTGAAGGAATACAGCATTAAAATCTGCAGAATGCAGCCAAACAGAGCTCAGAGATCCATCTCATTTTTAAAAAATTTATTTTGATTATTTGAGACAGGGTTTCTCTATGTAGTCCTGGAAATGGTTGCCCTGGAACTTGCTTTGTACACCAGGCTGGCCTCAACTCAGAGATCCACCTGCTCCTGCCTTCTGTATGCCACTAAGACCAGAGCCCATTTACATTGTTAAATAGTTGTAATAGAAGAGTTCTTTCACTCTGGTGATCTGGCCTTCTACCATCAGAAGTCAGAGAAAAAAGAACCCATTGTAAATAGAAAGAAACAATAAAGGCCAGAAATAAGTTAAAATCAGACAAGCATTACATAAAGTCAATAAAATCCCGAAGCTGCTTCTTTGAAAATAAATAATGCTGATAAACATCTGAGTAAACTCAAGACAAAGGTAAGGAATCAATGAATATCAGGACTGAGCGGATGAATCAGAGCAGACTGCTGCGTGAGAGCTGTGCATATTTTCTGGCTCTGTAACATCATGTGCAGCACTGCCCCAGTGCTTCTCAGTCTTTTGCTCATGCTGGGACTCTTCAGTACAATTCCTCATGTGTGACTTGCAACCATAAAATTACTTCACTGCTACTTCATGACTGTAATTTATCTACTGTTAGGAATCATAATGCAAATGTGTGATATGCAGAATATCTGGTACCCCAGAAGGGTAAATGACCAACAGGTTGAAAACTGCCAGTTTAGATGAAGCAGACAAGTCTTTGATAGATACAGATGAAGGGGCGTGGTCAATTGGCAGTTAGAATTAACCAGACTAGCTTTAATATAAAATATTCAGCTTTAATAAAGGGAAGAAGGGGAACTTACAAAACCAGGGTTCCAGCGATTCAGGAGTGCAGGAAACCAAAGAGGAAGTGGGAAACGCACCCGCAAGATTTATAAGTAAATCTTGGCCTTAGAGGACACACCCCACAAACAGAATGTGATTGGCTGAGCTTCCCCATCATACAGATTACCAGACGAACCAAGAGACAGTTAAAATGATTAGTATTTATGAAAGCACTTGAATTTATAAATGCAAACTTCATTTCAAAGAGCCCACCTCAAGTGTTGGTAAATTCTATAAAACATAAAAAGAAAACATACTCAACTTTATAAAAATATCTCTAGAAAACAAAAAGCCAAACACACAACACAAAACTGATACTACTCAAGCTTTAAAACCAGATATTGCCAAAACAAAAACAAAAATAAAAATGGAAATACAGGTCAATATGACTTATGAGGTAAATATGAAAATCCTTAACAAAATGTAAAGAAACATGAGATTAGGAGTGATGTAAGTTTATACTAAAAATGTTAATTCTTATTCACATCCAGCTGAAGCAAATAAGGCATTACAAAATCTGCAGAGGCAAGTTTATTAGCTTCAAATATATATATATATATATATATGTATATATATATATATATATCTGTTTTCGTAACATAACTCTTGTAGTTTATTCTTATAAGAAGTTTGATATATACGCATGATAAATTTTCTCTCATTTGGTTTTTTTTTTTTAAAAAAAAAAAAAAACTTTCCAGTAGCATTGATAGTAAATTCAATTTGAAAACTAGTTTCACAACAAGAAAACACAGTAATGGAAAAAGTTACTATCTGCTTTTCTAGTCTAGAAATATTTTTCTAGCTAAAGTCACATTCAGAACCAGTACACATCTTTTGAAAATTCAAAGTGTAATTGTTTGTTCATAGTATGAAATGTAAGTAATGCAAATAAGCAAAAATATGAAATAATGTAATCTAAATCTTATGCATGGAGAAAATGGTACTCAAGTTTTGACAGATGTTCTGAGCCCTGTAATTTATTGGGAGTTGTGCCAGGGCAAGAGTTCCAGACCAAATGAATCACTCTTGAGTTAGACTCTGAGCAACATGGTCTCATGTTGACCACAAGAGTAGGACTCTTGAATCCCTCTTTCTGTCTGTAGGGAACGTGGAGCCAGATTAGACTTTCTTATGGTTCCTTCCAGCTGTAAATTTCTATGAATCTAAGGCAAATAAATCTCTTTATGATTAACAGTGTAGAGATAAAAATTAAGTCCACACTGAACAGAAGGTGGCAGTGTTGTTGAAGAAAACGCCTTTTAAATCCTTTTAATCCTATTAAGGGCAGGTGGATTGTTATACATGATGTTTGTGCCTTGATATAATTGGTGCTGTGGCACTGATTTAGCAGGATTGTGATATTCTGATACAACAGTTACATGTTTTCTTGTGACTGATAGCATTGTTCTCTATGATACCACTTTACTGTGAAGTGCAACTGAATCAAATGTGATCGCAGAAGGCACACAGAGACAGAAGTCCTGCTAAGCCCAGCACTTCCAGACAAGTCATTATTAGGATTATCTGGTTTTGAAACTGATATTGTCTGTTATTAAGAAAGAATTTCTTTATATAATGTACTTGCAATTTGTCATGAATATTTGTAGTGAGGCAAAGTTTTTATTTGTTTCCCAACTTCTTTTTTTCTTTTTAAATATTTATTTATTTATTATGCATGCAATATTCTGTTTGTGTGTATGTCTGCAGGCCAGAAGAGGGCACCAGATCTCATTACAGATGGTTGTTAACCACCATGTGGTTGTTGGGAATTGAACTCAGGACCTTTGGAAGAGCAGGCAATGCTCTTAACCACTGAGCCATCTCTCCAGCCCTGTTTCCCAACTTCTTGAGGTGAAGGAGCATGTATATATTCAAACATATATATTTTAATAGACTCTAGATGCTTATCTTTAAAACTTTGTAATAAAATGTCAGTTTCTCTGTGATGATGTTCTGATTCTTTCCTATTTACCATCCTTCCATCCCACGCCCACACATTCAATGCCCACTTTAATTTAATTCCACAGCACTTAATGCCAAGTACAAACTATACATTGATCTTACAGATTTTGTTATTGCTTCTCTTTATCCAACAGAATGCAAACCCTATGAGGACAGGACACTGTCTTTTTTGTTCCTGTCTCCATTTTGTTCATGACTAAAAAGCACCCATCAGAAGGGGACTTACAATGACTGCTAATGAGGATGAGTGTGCCTTTGTTCAAAGGTGTTTTCAAGTGGCTCAAAAATTTTTCTTTGTTTGCATTTTATTCAAATTATCAGAAGAAATGCACATGGAGTAAAAATAGCATTCATACATTTAAGGCATGATAGAAGTTTTAAAAATATTTCAGAAATATTCCTGTATCACCAAGGCTGGGGATATGGTCAAGTGGCAGAGTAATGGTTTAGGATGCACAAGTAACCACATTACATTTCCAGTACCACAAACAACACAACAAAGCAATAATAAAAAAAAACCTGCTGTACAAAACAACTAAAGAAGCCGGGTGGTGGTGGCGCACACCTTTAATCCCAGCACTCGGGAGGCAGAGGCAGGCGGATCTCTGTGAGTTCGAGACCAGCCTGGTCTACAAGAGCTAGTTCCAGGACAGGCTCTAAAGCTGCAGAGAAACCCTGTCTCGAAAAACCAAAAAAAAAAAAAAAAACAACTAAAGACAAATTAGAGGAAACCAGAGGTAGTTGAATTAAATTCATAGCTTGATGTTAGTTTTTTAATTTCTTAATTTTTGTTTTATTTTAATTATTTTAATCATACATGTCCAAGACATGTATATAATTATGTGATGAGAAATTAGGGTTGCTATTATTTTTATTTCCTTAAACATTTGTTTTAACTTTCTGCCAGCATGTAATAATCATACATATTTATAAAGCATACTATAGTATATTAATACAAATACATAATCAAGCATATTTATATGGCACACTGTAACATATTAATACAATTACATAATGTGTACTGATTAAATCAGAGCAATTAATATATACAATTTCTTGTCATTACTTCAGGTTTGTACCTTTGTAGCTCCTTTCTTTCAATTACTCTCTTTTAAACTTTCTTTTTATTTACTCTTTGTGTCTTTCAACATCATGCGTCTCCATCCCATTCAAGGGAATAAAACAAAAGAAAAGAATAAAAAGGAAAAATTAGTCTTGTCGTGAATGCTATAGTGTGATGCAGCGAGTCATGCACTAAGTCCTTTTATCTATTTGTTTTTACTTGGAAGTGTTCATTGCAAAGAGTCATTGGTCTGGTTCGCAGCCTCTGGTTTCTACTTCACTATGCTGGGCCTTCACTGAAACTCCTCTTGGTTATCCTTTTGTTTCCCTGTGTCATGGAGATCCTGCAGCTTTGGGTCTGCAGGACCAGTCCCTTCCTGTGTTCTAGCAGAAAATATGGGGTAGACCAACTTCACAACCCTAGCTCTGGTAGTTGCAGGGTTGGCCAGACTGCCAGCTCTCCATTGAGCTCACCATCAGGGTGAGCTCTCCTGCACCGCCCTGGCTAGTTCACCCCTTGCATCCATGAGAAAGGAGCGGAGTCAGTTCTCCTGCTTTTAGGTCCTCAGGGTTGACACCTTCAGAGCCAGTTCTGCTGTTACCCTGCACCATGTAGGGACCACTTCCCGGATGATGCGGCTAATGAGGATCGGGGACAGCTCTCCCACTTGCCTCTGGTGTTGATGGGCATAGGGAAATGGAGGAGGGCATCTATCCCCAGCTCCTGCTGCCACACGAGGGATGAGTAACCGGGACAGCTTTCCCATACTCACAAATTTGGGGCTGGCTCAACCACACCTCCGCCAATAGGATGGCTCTGTTGTGCTGCTCAGCTGAGGTGCAGCTGGTGGGGGACAGGGGTAGCACTCCTGCTCTTACGACTTCAGGGTCACCCATCTACACCACTTCACTACATTTCATGGTGGTGATGGGTGGTCTCTGCCCGGCTATGCTGCCATACTGCAGAAGAGGGGTGGGGCAAAGTCTCCCATGCTCACATCCTCACGGTTGTGCCAAGCTGGCACAATAGAGAGATGGTGGAGATACAGAAAATCTGGATTAAGTATTTCTACCTTTTTTTTAAAAGAAAAGAAAGCTAGGTACCCTTAGAGAACTTACTTAAGTTTACTGATTCGTAGTTTCCTAACTGAAAATATCATTACCTTATGTTCAAACTAGTTTCTGTAAGATGGGTCTCGGACAAGGTCCACTAGACCAACTTATGTTTGATCAAGCAAAATATTTTTGTCAGTATGCTAAAGGTAAATGGTAACTGTGTCATTCACAATGAACTAAATGGTCAATGACTGACCACATGTGAAACTAAGGTTCCACCATAGATAGAGGAAAAAACAAACCATATTTCTTTTGGGGATGCTGATTCAGAATTCAGGTCCTGGAGTGTATGTGTGTGTGGAAACTCTTGATATCCCTTGAGGAAGAAATGGTTTTTCTGGCAATCTATGTAGATGCATATATCAGGGACCTACTGAGTTCAGTCCTGATGGGGATACCTTACAGGATGGGATGCTCAGAGATTGCTTGGTACAATGAGACAGAAGCATAGATGGAAATTTCTGTTCCACCCATTCCCATAGCTATTCAGTCCCAAAGAAACACACAGAGGCATATATTAATTATAAACTGTTTGGCCTATTAGCCCAGGCTTATTACTAACTAGCTCTTACAACTTAAATTAACCCATAATTCTTGTCTATGTTTAGCCATGTGGTTTGGTAGCTTTCATTAGGCATTCTCATCTTGCTTCCTCTGCATCTCTCTGATGACTGTGCCTCTGTCTTTCTTTTTCCCAGAATTCTCCTCATCTGGTTGCTTCATCTATGCTTCCTCCATGGCTACTGGCCAATCAGTGTTTTAGTAAACCAATATGAGTGACAAATCTTTACATTGTACAAAAGCATTATCCCACAGCACAGAAGTTTTAGTTCCTGAGACCACAGCTGATCTTTTCAGTATGTTCTTCTCACTTCCTAGTTTTGATTCTTGGATTCCAGCTACTGAGATGAAGAATGTCCTGGAACTCAAAACTACCTCTGGTTTTAGGCTTATTGTGCCTAAGCATCTGGGGCTTCTTATTTAATTATTTTTTTTTTTTAGTTTTTCTTTTCTTTTTTCTTTTGATTCTTCTTTGCTCTTTCTTTCTTTTAAAAAAAGAAAACAAACTATCTTTTTTTCATTATACATACCAATCCAAAATCCCATTCCCTTCTCTCCTCTCATTTCCTCCACTTACTCCTCCCCTCAACCCTACATTCACTCCTCAGAGAGGGTAAGGCACATTGCTTTGGGGAAAGTCCAAGGTCTTCCCTACTATATCTAGGCTGAGCAAAGTATCCATCCACAGAGAATAGGTTCCCCAAAAGCCAGTACTAACAATAGGGATAAATCCTGGTGCCACTGCCAGTATCCCCTCAGTCTTCCCCAGCCATGCAACTGTCAACCACATTTACAGGAACTAGTTCGGTCCTATGCTTGTTCCTTTTCAGTCCCGCTGGTATTGGTGAGCTCCCATTAGCTCAGGTAGACTGTTTCAGTAGATGTATCTATTAAGGTCTTGACCTCTTTGCTCATGTTCTCATTCCTCCCACTCTTCAACTGGACTATGTGAGCTCTGTCCAGTGCTACAATACTGAAGGTATTTGTCAGCTGTAGTTATCCTCTGGTACAATTTTTTGGGGTCATATATATATATATATATATATACATATATATATATATATTTTTGGGGTCATATATATATATATATACATACATATATATATATATATATATATATATGCAAATAACAAAAGTTTGACTTCTTCCTTTCCAATTTGAATCTCCTTGATCTCCTTTTGTTGTCTTATTGCTATAGCCAGAACTTCAAGAACTATATTGGAGCAATATGGAGAGAGTGGACAGCCTTGTCTTGTAACTGATTTTAGTTGAATCACTTTGAGTTTCTCTCCATTTAATTTGATGTTGGCTGCTAGCTTGCTGTGTATAGTTTTTATTATATTTTGATATGTTCCTTGTATCCCTGATCTTTCTAAAACCTTTATCATGAAGGAGTGTTGGATTTTGTCAAATGCTTTTTCAGCATTTAATGAGATAAACATATGTTTTTTTCTTTTAATTTATTTATATAATAGATTATATTGATAGATTTTTGTATGTTGAACCATCCCTCCATCTCTGGTGTGAAGCCAACTTGATCATGGTGGATAATTTTTTTGATGTATTCTTAGATTCGGTTTGCCAGTATTTTATTGAGTGTTTTTGCAACTATATTCATGAGTGAGATTGGTCTGTAATTTTATTTCTTGGTTGCATCATTGTGTGGTTTTGGTATCAGGGTAACTGCAGCCTCATTAAAAGATGTTGACAATGTTCCTTCTGTTTCTGTTATGTGGAGTACTTTGAGAAATGTAGGTATTAGCTGTTGTTGGAAGTGCTGGTAGAATTCTGCACTAAAACCATCTGGCCCTGGGTTTTTTGTTTGTTTGTTTGTTTGGAGGCTTTTGATGACAACTTCTATTTCCTTTCAGTTTATATGTCTATTTAAATTGTTCACCTGGTATGGATAGAAAATTGTCCATTTCTTTTACATTTTCCATTTTTGTGGAGTAGTATGACCTAATGATTCTCTGTATTTCCTCAGTGTCTGTTGTTTTATGTCCCCCTTTTTATTTCTGATTTTGTTAATTTTGATATTCTCTCTCTGCCTTTTGATCAGTTTGGATAAACATTTGTATATCTTGTTGATTTTCTCAAAGAACCAGTATTTTTTTCTCATTGATTCTTTGTATTTTTTCTTTGTTTCTATTTTATTTATTTCAGCCCTCAATTTTATTATTTCCTGTCTTCTACTCCTCCTGTGTGTGCCTGCTTCTTTTTACTCTAGAGATTTCAGGTATATTGTTAGGTCACTAGTATGAGCTTGTTCCACTTTTTTATGTGGGCACTTAGTGTTATGAACTTTTCTCTTATCACTGCTTTCATAGTATTTCTTCAGTTTAGACATATTGTTACTTCATTTTCATTGAATTCTAGGAAGTCTTTAATTTCTTTCTTATTTATTTCTTGACCCAGTGTGGTTTAATAGTTCACTGTTCATTTTCCATGAGTTTGAAGGCTTTCTTAGTATAGAGTTGTTGTTAAATTCTAACTTTAAAGCATTGTGATATGATATGATACAGGCAGTTACTCCATTTTTTTTTTTTTTTTTGCATCTCTGGAGGTTTGCTTTGTTACCAAGTTTGTGGTCAGTTTTAGAGAAGGTTCCACGAAGTGCTGAGAAGAAGGTATATATTTTATGTTTGAGTGGAATATTCTATAGATGTCTGTTAAGTCACTTTGAGTCATGACATCTGTTAGTTTTCTTATTTCTCTTTTAAGTTTCTGTGTGCTTGATCTGTCCATTGGCGAGAGTGGAGTGTTGAAGTCTCCTGCTATTAGTATGTGGGGTTTAAACTTTAGCAATGTTTCTTTTACATATCTGGGTGATCTTGTATTAGGGGCATAGATATTCAGGATTGAGACTTCATCATGATGGATTGTTCCTTCTCCATCTCTTCTGATTGATTTTAGTTTGAAATCTATTTTTTTAGATATTAGGATAGCCTCACTCACTTGTTTCTAAGGCCCATTTGATTGGAAAACCTTTTCCAACCCTTTACTCTGAGGTAATGTCTGTCTTTGAGGTTGCGGTGTGTTTCTTGTATACAGCAGAAGGCTGGATCCTGTTTTTGTATCTACTCTCTTAGCCTATGTCTTTTTGTAGATGAGTTGAGTCCATTGATATTGAGAGATATTAATGACCAGTGGTTGTTAACTCCAGTTATTTTTTGGTGGTAGTGTTTGTGTGTTTCCCTTTTTGGGTTTTGCTGGTGGGGGGTTATCTGTTGCTTGTGTTTTTGTGAATGTAGTTAGCTTCCTTGGGTTGTGATTTTCCTTCTAATACTTTCTGTAGAACTGGGTTTGTATATAGGTATTGTTTAAATCTGTTTTTGTCATGGAATATCTTGTATTCTCCATCAATGGGGATTGAGAGATTTACTGGGTATAGCTGTCTTGGATTACATCCGTGGTCTCTTAGTGTCTGCAACACATTTATCCAGGACCTTCTGGCTTTCATGGTTTCTATTGAGAAGTCAGGTGAAGTTCTGATAGACCTGTCTTTATATGTTACTTGGCATTTTTCCTTTGCAGTTCTTAACATTCTTTCTTTAGTCTGTATGATTTGTACTTTGATTATTATATTGTGAGGAAACTTTTTTTGATCCAGTCTATTTGGTGTTCTCTAAGCATTTTGTACCTTAGAGGGATTTCCTTCTTTAGGTTGGGAAAGTTTTCTTCTGTGATTTTGTTGAATATATTTTTTGTGCCTTTGAGCTGGAGTTATTATCCTTCTATCCCTATTATTTTTAGGTTTGGTCTTTTCATGGTGTCCCAGATTTCTTGGATGTTTTAGAATTTGTTAGATTTAAGGAATCTGTTTCCTCTATCATATCTTCAACACCTGATATTCTCTCTTCTGTATTCTGTTGGTTATACTTGCCTCTGTAGTTTCTGTTTATTTATCTAGACTTTCCATATCCAGAATTTCCTTAGTTTGTATCTTCTTTATTGCATCTGTTATTCTTTTGGTCCCTGCCCCCTTCCACACCCACTCCCAGTGACCGCTGATCTCTCGTCGCCATCTTGAATCTTCTCTCTTGCTGACCTCCCTTCCCAGAGCACACGTGTTGCCCACTTCTCCACTTTTTCTTTCTCTTCTCCTTCTTTTCCTACTCTTCTCTCTCTCTCTCTCTCTCTCTCTCTCTCTCTCTCTCTCTCTCCCTCTCTCTCTCTCTCTCTCCCTTTCTCTCTCTTTCTCTCTGTCTCTCTGTCTCTCTGCCCTCTTTCTCCCTTTCCCTTCCATAACCCCCTAAATAAATATTTAACATGTTTTGTCTGTCCATGTCTCTGTCTCCCACCCGCCCACCAATCGCTCACCTCATGGAGAGACCAGCTTACCTGCCCGGCTGCCGCCCCTTGGGTGACTTTCCCAGGACCTGGCTCAAGCTGTGTCTGCCGCTCTCCACTGGGAATCTGCATGGCTCTGGCAGCGGGACCCGCTAGCATTTTCGGAATTAAAGCCTCTGTTTCAGTCTTTAAGTCTTGAACTGTTTGTCTGTTTGTTTCACCTGTTTGATTGTTTATTTATTTATTTTGGTTTTCTTTGGGGAACTTATAAATTTCTTCTAATTTTTTTAGTTTAACTTTTCTTCCATTTCTTTAAAGGAGTTTTTCATTTCCTCATTAAAGGCATCCATCATCTTCATAAAGTTATATTTAAAATCTTTTTTTTTTTGTTGCTTTTTCTGGGTTAGGATGATAAAGTCTTCCTGTTGTGTGAGTACTTGGTTATGGTGTTACCATGTTGCTTTTTGGGTTGTTGGATGAATTCCTGCATTGGTGCCTACCAATCTCTTCCTTCAATTGATGCCAGTCAGCAGTATCTTTGCGTCTTGGTCCAATCCTTGCAGTGGCTGTTTATGTCTTTGAGAATTGTTCTTGGTCTGCTCTGAAGAGTCAATATCTTTGTGTAAGGGAGCCACTCAGGCCTATTTTCTTTGTTTTCTATACTGGTCCACTCTCTTGGTATACTCTGCAATCACAGCTTGTGCTTTAGAATTCCTTTCTTGGTCTTCTCAGCAGGAAACTCTCCTGCTGGTTGGCTAGATAAGCTAATGCATGTGGAGAAGGGGCCTGGAGATTTGACCAACAATGGAAGGCTTAGAGAGAGAAGTGTCCTGCTGGTCACTCACCTCTTGGTCCTTTAAGTATTGTGGAAATCTGTTTCAGAGTTCCACTGAGGTTGCAGGAGAATAGGCTAGTTTGGGGGCAGGCTGTGGCTAGTAGCTTGCAGGGGTCTGGTGGATGGGGGTGAGTATTGGGGCTGCCTACCTGCAGGAAACTCTCCTGCTGGCTTGCTAGAGAAGCCCAGGCAGTTGGGAGAGGGGCCCAGGGTTTTGCCATAGTATGGAGGTCCTAGAGACTGGGGTGTCCCAGTGGGTTGCTGGTCACTCACCTCGTGGTCTTCTCTGTATATTAGCAAGCTGTGTTTCAGAGTTCCAAGAAGGTTGCAGGAGGATAGGTGAGTTTGGGGGTGGGATGGGCATAGTAGCTTGCAGGTTCCAATGGATGGGGGTGGATATTATCTTTAGTTTTTCTTGCACAAACTCATTTTCTTCCCTTTTCTTGCTTGAGTAGAATTATGAGTGTACTCATCAACTTTGGTCCATCTTAGAGATGCCTCTATTGGGAACACCCTCTCTGGGTAGGAGAGGTTCTTTCTTGCTCTTTGCTCCATGGGTTGGCAACTGGTAACATTTGGGATCTCCACTAAACCTCCAGGTTGCCCTAATGTGATCTGGATGATATTCATTGGAGATGATAAAAAGCACAAAATATTGAGACAAATGAAGTAAGCCAGCCCCCTTTCTCTCTATGTTAATTTGTTGTTTTACTCAGGGAACAATGCCTTCCAGGTTTATACCAGAGAATCGAAAAGTAAACATGGCTGTCTACTACAATTTAATGATTCTCTGTTTCAGTCAATCCATTAGAAACCCATCTTAGAAGTCTGACAAATGAGGTTTGATGTGATAATTGTACACTGAATGACTGTAAGGAGAACCACAGACAATACTTCTATAATCTTGGTTTTGGGATCAAAGTTTTAATTGATCGAGACAAATTTTTTATAGAGGTTTCATCTGTGTAAAGTTGTCAAAAAACCAACTCTTGTAGAAGTTGCAAAAATATTCTATCATCCTTCCTATTAATTTTTTATTGATCATAATGGCACCTATTGCTATCATGAGATATTTTCATAAATTTGTTGATTTCTGAATGCAGAACTGATATATGTGAATGTCCTCAGGGAATAGAAATAAGGAAGTAATACACTGAGATGGTTTAAATAGAACAAATTTAAAGAACAGAAAGGTGAGAGAAGACATATTAAAGTAGTAATGTAGGTCACTAGTTTGAAATGAAGCCAATAGGTCAGAGGTACATGGGGAAGAAGTGTTATGAGGTGACCATAGATTTCAATCAGGTAAAGAATTTTGTGCTTAAATTAGTGAGCAGGTTGATACAGAGAGATTTCAACCATCTGAAAAAGGGATTAAGATCTCCGAGAGGATAAATGAGAAGTCCTATGTGACATCAATGCCTTGCTTTAGAAATGTTGAGTGATGAAGTATACAGAACTGATTCTGAAGGCTTTACATGCCTGTTTAAGGGGCTTGAACTTTATCAGAGGGCAGCTGAGACATAATAATACAGACTTTCATAGAGGCAGGGTGAGTCATTGCTTTTAGGTTCATGTTTGTACACGCTTGCTATGAAAGTGATAAATTGCTGGCAGAAGAACAATAAGAGGCTATTTCATCAATCCATTTGACAGATAAGGAATGCCTTGTCTCAGGTTAGAGTGATGTTTATGAGAGAGAGACTGGATCTGGAAAACTTTTCTGTGATGGAATTTATTAACTTTGATGATTCACTGAGGTACTAGGGATGAAAGGAAGTGAGGACATAAAATATTTTTGGAATTTTACATTAGATATACTATAATTAGAGAGAGACACACCGAGAGCGAGAGAGATTAAATGGGATGGAATGGGGTGAAGACAGTGTTGGTACCGTGTGAGAAGAATGTATAAAATATTAAGATAGGTAGTTCTGTACTTCTGGAGAGAGAGGGACTGAAGGCGGAGATTTGAAGGTTTTCTGATGAAATAGGTTAGATCACGAAGGGAGAGGAAGTATTGTTATAAGAGAGGACTTACTATGAAAACATGGGAACTAGTGAGCATAACTAGTTGGAAGGTACATAAAAATGATCAGAGAGATTAAAACAAAAGAAGCATAAGGTAGGGTATCCCTGGAAAGTGATGGAAAACATGAATAACAACAACACACACCACAGAAGTCCTGAAAGGGTGAAGAATGAGAAGAAACAGTTCCTGTGAGTTTTATCTGTCAACTTGACACAGCATAGAGCCCTCTGTGAAAGATGTCTTCTTGAGGGATTGCTCTGATTGATTGTGTATGTCTGTGGGGGATAGTTTTGACTTCCAGGGGTCCTATTGTCTCTGCCTTCAAAGTGCTGGATTTACAGGTAGGAGTTCCAGTATGCCCGATTTGCTGGACATTATTTTAAAGATAATAAAATTGGCTTGGCAGTGGTGGTACATGCCTTTAATCCTAGCACTTGGGAGGCAGAGATAAGAAGATCTCTGTGAGTTTGAGGCCAGCCTGGTCTACAAGAGCTAGTTCAAGGACAGGCTCCAAAGCTACAGACAAACCCTGTCTCAAAAAACAAACAAACAAACAAACAAACCAGACAAACAAAAAAGATAATAAAATTATCCATTTCCCTCATTCACAACAAATTCTCTCTCTCCCTCCCTCTCTCCCTCCCTCCCTCCTTCCCTCCCTCCCTCTCTCTTCCTCTGTATCTCTCATGTACAAGCATGTACTCATGAACACGTGATCATGTATGTGGAGACTAGAGCCCAATGTCAGATGTCTTCTTGCCACTCTTTACTTCATTTTTTGGGACGGGTCTCTTACTGAACTTGGAGTTTACTTATTGGCCACTCTCAGTAGTCAGCAAGGCCTAGGGGTCCTTCTGTCTCTAGGATCACAGATATGTCATTTATACTTGCTTATTTACTGAGTTCTGGAGAATTGAACTCAGATTCTCATGTTTATAAGCCAGTATTTTACCAACTGAGCCATCTCTCCTGCACCAAACCTTTCCTTTTTTTAAAATGCAGAGTTGATCTGTGATGATAACTCATGTCCTGCATCAGGCACAGGTTGTGATACTCCCTCTGCTAGCCAGTCATTGCTGAGTTTTCTCCAGTTGTTTGATACTTGTGGTAGTTTGAATGCAATTGGTCTCCAAAATCTCAGAGGGAAGGGCACTATTGAGAGGTATGGCTTTGTTGGAGTGGGTAAGGCCTTGTTGGAGGAAGTGTGTCACTGTAGGGGTGGGCTTGAGGTTTCCTGTACTAAGAATACCACCCAGTGTCTCTGTTGACTTCTGTTGCCTGCAAGATGTAGGACTCTTAGCTACCTCTCCAGGACCATGTCAGCTTGAACACTGCCATCATCCCCACCATGGTGATAATGGATCAAACCTCTGAAACTGGAAGTGAGCCACCCCCAGTTAAATGTTTTCTTTATAAGAGTTGCTGTGGTCATGGTATCTCTTCACAGCAATCAAACCCTAATTAGGACAATACTCTATGGAAGTATGTGTTTCTGTATGTGGCAGTCAGATGTACTTAGTCCTTTCAGTTGCTTGTCCGTTTGAGTCACAGCCAGACTTCTGTAGAATTACTGCCCTCATTTCTTTGATAAGTGACATGTTAACAATGAAGAATATTTCCAAGTTTTTGTTTTAATAGACCTTTGCCCTCAGGTTCAAATAAATCATCACTTCATCACACAGGTTAGAAGACAGGTTTAGACTTAATGGGAGAGAGCAACTAAATCAAGTACAATACTTGGAAAATTTACCCCCTTTTAATGTCATATTTCTTTCTACATGGCTGTGATGAGTGGTTTTTATAGAAGGCTCATGAAAGTAGTAGAGTATTTTTAAAAGTTGAGACTTTATGACAGGTTTCAAAAATATCTGAAAGTCAGTATATATGTTCAAGTTTAATAGTTCCATATCATAATACCTGCAAAAGATTTCAAAAACCTTTCTTGGCAATTAAAAAATTAACTCATGCTAAAGAGAGATCAAAAGAACTTACACCAAATGAAATGTGTCAAGATTATGAGGTAGAAGTTTAAAATGAGTATGTGGGCTGAAGAATAAGGGCAGACTCTTTATTTAAAGCTATCTAGAGTTTAGACAATGTGAAGTTATTGAAGAGGCTGCTTCCTTCCTTCTGCAACCAGATAAAATAGTTCTGCTCCCGGTGATTTAGAGATCTACCTCCTTCTACTGTGGCAAGGTGACCTCTAAAAGCACGAAAGATTGGGTAAAGCTGAAAAACATGGACCAAAGGAACCTATTTTCAGGGCATGCAACCCTACCTTCCTGTTCCTCCCCAAAGTGTTCTCTTGGATTTTCCTGGCAATTTAACTTGCTTAATCCTCTTTTGAGAAAATGATGGGATAAGGAAAATCACAGACTCTATCCATCTTTTGCTTTCTTTTAAAGGGCTTTGTGTTTTAAATTTTGTTTCTAATTATTGTGTAATACTAAGGGTTTGCTTCCTGTTAGATTCCCAGGCATTAATCAGTTTGTGGAAAAGTGTTTTCAGGAAGATGGAGTTTCCTAGCACTCATGATACACCATGTGGGTAGCATCTCACCTCAGGACCAGCATAGTGGTGCTTATTGTCTCAGTACTGGATACTAAACCCAGAGCCTTGCACATGCCAGACAAAAGCTCTGTTCTGGGAATCAGCACCCTCAACCCCTTCAAGTGCAGACTTTACTACCAGTATGAAGACAGCACTGTGTGTTGCAGTGTGTAAGGAATAAGCTACATGTCCAGGGAGAGCTGAATCTGGTTCCTCTCACCTGCTATGCTTCCTATTTAATCATGGTTCATGAAAGGCAGGATACTAATCAGCTTTCTGTCACCAACATACCCGAGTTTTGGAGCTCTCAACCCATAGTCAGTTGGTAGTGCATATGGGATGTATGTAGGTACAGCACATCCTAATAGGTTGTGTGTGGGAAGCTGCATACCTCGTGGCAGTTCAATGTGTAAAAACAGGAAGAGACATGATGCCACAGTACACATTTAAAGACATTCCCTCCCATGACCAATACCTCACTTCTTAAAGGTTCTGTTACTTCCCATCAGAATTATATACTGGGGACCAACCTTTAACATAGGAGTTCTGGGAGATTTTCCAGGTGCAAATAATAGCATCAGATGGTACCCTTCATCACAACCCTCAAACTCCCCAATAACTCATTAATTGTTAAAGTTGGCAAATAACTGTTTTCTCATGCTTTCACATGTCCTGCTAGTACCTTAGGTACAGGCAAACATAATCTATGCAGTTCGTGACTTTGAGCCTCTCCTTAGGAGAGCACTTTGTGGGCTCACTTGTCAATGTTAGGCATCCTCCTTCATGGCTCATCTTTAAAAAGCCATTTTATTTTGGACAAACTCCTTCATGTAT
The DNA here is from genome assembly GCF_903992535.2 of Arvicola amphibius. NCBI lineage: Eukaryota > Metazoa > Chordata > Mammalia > Rodentia > Cricetidae > Arvicola > Arvicola amphibius. Next base: position 24,337,090 of record NC_052061.1, on the reverse strand, counting down.
GTGTTGGTTAGTTTTTGTTAACTTGACATAAGCTGGGGTCATCTGGTAAGAGGGAACCACAATTCACAAAATGTCTCCGTCAGATGGCCTATAGGCAAGGTTACGGGATATTTTCTTGATCAGTTATTGATGTGGGAGGGCCCAGCCCACTGTGAGTGGTTCCATCCATGGGAGGTTGGTCCCGGTTCAATAAAAAAGCAAGCTGAGTGAGTCAGTACTAACAGTCCTCCCCAGTCTGTGCTTAAATTCCTGTCCTCGGGTTCCTGCCTTTAGTTCCTGCCTTTGGTGAGGTAAACAAACCCTTTCCTCCATATGCTGCTTTTGGTCATGGTGTTTATCACAGCAAGAGAAAGCGAAGTGGGGCCATTGCTTTAACTGCGCCTTCCATATCTCACCTGCTCCTACTTCTGTCAAGAGCTTTCTCCTTTGACTTACGATAGAAACCGGGTCATTACTCTTGATTCCTCCCTCTTCCTCATGCTTCCATCCACCTGATTGTCAGATTCTTTAACTTCACATGCAATGTGCATTTCTTCAGCCCCCCCAAGCCCGTTTGCTAGCAGCGTTGCTTCATTTCAGTCACCATTTCTAGGCTGTAGTTCTGATTCTATCCCAACCCGACAAGAGTGACAGTGACCTTTCCAAACCGGAAAACTAGTTAGTGTCTTTGACACGTTTCACTGGGTGCTGCTCTAAATTCCCAGAGATAAATTCAGGAGCCAGTCATGATTGTTCCTGCCAACCACTTCCCCTTTTCAACCCACTTCTGAGCCTCCACTCAGAAACACTAATCTTTTGGCAATGGACCAAATAGGATGCTCCTTCATGCCTGAAGGTTTAGGCGGTTCTTCTTGCCTGACAAATTAAAAATTCCTTTTTTAGTTTTTGCTTTCCTTTGAGTGGTTTGTGCCTTTTTTGGATACCTGGAGTGTAATGTTGATCTATGGAGCCATCTTTCCATTACACTATCAGCTATCAACTTCCTGACATCAACCCTAAATATTTTCTTAGGTCTTTTTTTGCTTCCTGTATCATGCTTACACATATATGTATACATATATATGCACACACAATAGGCAAATGTTGAATTAATTAAAAAATTAAAACAGGTTGTAAGATACAGTGGGAGAGGGACCTTAGTGGAGCCCATGGCAGTGAAGAATACAGGCAGGAAACAGAATATGCTATGAAAAGAAATTTTGTTGAGTATGGAGTTTAATTTAGGAAGAGGGTATTGTGAGGATGGAGAGGCGGAAGAGAGAGATACAGAGACAGACAGAGAGAAAGAGAGGGAGGAGAGAGAGAGAAAGAGAGAAGAGGGGGAGAAAGAGAGCTGCTTCTTTAAAAGAATGGTAGGGAGAGAGAGAGAGAGAGAGAGAGAGAGAGAGAGAGAGAGAAACAAGCACTGAGATGAGCTTACCTCAGTGGGGAAGAGACAGATTGAGGGTGGGTCAGCTTGTCTCTTAAAGGGACAGGGTACTGTCTGGTTTCATTCTGCCAGGTGACAAGGAAGGTCAGTGAAATCCTAACACATGTTTTTCTCTTTTCTGAAATTTTTTACTTTGTGAACACTGTTAATATGTTGTCCTTAGTTATTAAAAATTTTATTTATTCTTCTCTCATAATTACATCCCTACCATGGTTCTCCCTCCCATTGTCCATGTCCCATGTCCCCTGTGTTGTGTCCCCCATCTTTTCCCCAGAAAAAAGCAGGCCTCCCAGAGGACATCAAATGAATATGACACAACAAGATACAATAAAAGCAGACAGAAATGCTCACATCAAGGCTGTATGAGGCAACCCACTAGGAGGAAAAGTATCTGACAGCAGTCAGAAGTCAGAAACTGCCCCTGTTCTCACAAGAACATCAAACTACTCAGCCATAACATATGTGCTGAGGACCTAGGTCAGATTCCTTTAGACTCCCTGATCTCTGTAAGCCCATATTGAGTCCCAGCCAGTTGATTCGATGGTCCATGTTCTTGTGGTGTCCCTGACACCTCTGGTTGTTCTGATTCTTCCTCCACTTCTTCCTCAGGACTCCCTGAATTCCACCTAATGTTTGGCTTCTTTTCTGATTTGTATCCCCTTGATCTCCTTCTGTTGTCCTATTGCTCTAGCTAGGACTTCAAGAGCTATATTGAATAGATATGGAGAGAGTGGACAACCTTGTCTTGTTCCTGATTTCAGTGGGATCGCCATGAGTTTCTCTCCATTTTGTTTGATGTAGGGTGCTGATTTTCTGTATGTTGCTTTTTTATGTTAAGGTATATTCCTTATATCCCTGCTCTCTCCAAGACCTTTATCATGAAGGGAGGTATTTTGTCAAAAGCTTTTTCAGCATCTAATGAGATGATCACGTGGTTTTTATTTTCCAGTTTGTTTATATGGTGGATTGCATTGACAGATTTTCATATGTTGAGCCATCCTTGTATCTCTGGAATGCAGCTGATTTGATCATGGTGGATGATGGTTCTGATGTGTTCTTGGATTCCATTTGCCAGTATTTTATTTAGTATTTTTGTATCAGTGTTCATGAGTGAGAATGGTTTGTAATTCTCTTTCTTAGTAATGTCTTTATGTGGTTTGGGTATGAGGGTAATTGTACCCTCATAAAAAGAGTTTGGCAATGTTCCTTCTCTTTCTATTGTGTGGAACAATTTGAGTAGTATTGGTATTAGTTATTCTTTGAAAATCTTGTAGAGTTCTGTGCTGAAACTATCTGGTCTTGTATCTTTTTTGGTTGGGAGACTTTTGATGACTGTTTCTTTCTTGCTTTTTTTTAACAGTTATAGGTCTGTTTAGTTTGCTTCTCTGGTCTTGATTTAATTTTGGTAACTGATATTTATCCAGAAAGTTGTCCATTTCCTTTAAGTTTTCCAATTTTGTGGAGTACAGGTTTTCAAAATATGACCTGATGTTTCTCTACATTTCCTCCATGTCTGTTGTTATGTCCCCCTTTTCATTTCTGATTTTATTAATTTGGATATTCTCTCTCTGCCTTTTGGTTAGTTTGGATAAAGATTTGTCTATTTTTTTATTCTCTCACAGAACCAATTCTTTGTCTCATTGATTGTTTGTATTGTTTTCTTTGTTTCTATTTTTTTTTATTTCAGCTCTGAATTTCATTATTTCCTGCCATCTAGTTCTCTTTGGTGAGTTTGCCTCTTGTTGTTCTAAAGTTTTCAAATGTTGTTTTAATTCGCTAGTGTGGGATTTTTCCAGCTTATTTATGTAGGCATTTAGTGCAACAAATTTTTCCTCTTTATATTACTTTAATTGTGTCCCATAAATTTGGGTGTGTTGTGTGGTCATTTTCATTGAATTAAAGGAGGTCTTTAATTTCTCCCTTTATTTCTTCCTTGACCCATTGATGATTCAGGTAAGCATTATTTAATTTCCATGTGTTTGTGAGCTTTCTGGAATTAGTATTTCTGTTGAATTCTAGTTTTAAGCCATGGTGACTTGATAAGATACATAGGGTTATTCCAATATTTTTGTATCTGTTGAGGTTTCTTTTGTTACCGAGTATGTGGTCAATTTTTGAGAAGATTACATGAGGTGCCGAGAAGAAAGTATATTCTTTTATGTTGGGATGGAATATTCTATAGATGTCTGTTAAGTTCATTTAGTCATAATATGTTAGTTCCCTTATTTCTCTGTTCATTTTTTTCCTGACTGACTTGTCCAGTGGTGAGAGGGGAGTGTTGAAGTCTCCCCCTATTAGTGTGTGGGGCTTACTGTATGATTTAAGCTTTAGAAGCGTTTCTTTTATATAGGAGGGTACCCTTGTATTTGGGGCATAGATGTTCAGTACTGAGATTTTCTCTTGATGGATTTTTCCTGTAACTAATATTAAATGTCCTTCTTTGTCTCTTTTGATTGATTTGACTTTGAAGTCAATTTTGTTAGATATTAGGATAGCTACACCAGCCTGTTTCTTAAGTCCATTTGATTGGAATTTTTTCCCTAACACTTTACTCTTAGGCAAAGCCTTTCTTTAAGGTTGAGGTGTGTTTCTTTTATGCAGCAGAAAGATGGATTGTGTTTTCATACCCAATCTGCTAGCCTGTGTCTTTTTTCTAGGTGAGTTGAGTCCATTTATATTAAGGGATATTAATGAGCAGTAATTGTTATCTCTTGTTAATTTAGTTTTTGTTGTTAGAAATGTTAATATGTGTGCTTTTCCCTTCTTTGGGATTTGCTGCTGTGAGATCATCAATTGTCTGTGTTTTTGTTGATGTAGCCAACTTCCTTCCTTGGAGTTTTCCTTCTGGTACTTTGTATAGAACTAAAGATCAAGATTACAACAGGGAAGCACACAGAGATAGCTGACCCAAGTTTGTAGGGGCTCACACACTCTAGACTGAAAACTAGAGAAACTGCATGTTACCAGCCTAGACCCTCTTTGTGTGGGTGACAGCCGTAGAGCTTGGTCTGTGTGTGGGGTCCCTAGTAGTGGGATCAGGATCTGTCTCTGATACATGAGCTGACTTTTTGGAACCTATTTCCTATGGTGGGTTTGCTCAGACTTGATGCACGGGAAGGAGCTTGGTCCTGCCTCAACTTGATATGCCATGTTTTGTTGGTTGACTCACATGGGAGCCCTTAAACTTTCTGAGGTGTTGATGGGGGATAGGAAGGAGTTGGGGGAAGGAATGGGAGGAGAGCAGGGAGGGGAAACTGTGGTTGGTATACAAAATAGATGGGAGCTCATTTTGGAGTCAGGTAGAAACCTGGTGCAAGGGAAACTCCCACAAATCTACAAGGATGACCTCAGCTAAGACTCCTAGCAATAGTGGATAGGTAGTCTGAATTGGCCATTTCTGTAATCAGATTGGTAACTACCACAATTGTCATCAGAAAGCCTTCATCCAGTGACTGATGGAAACATACAATAATCCACAGTCAAGCACTGGGCTGAACTTGGAAAATTCTGTTGAAGATGGGGAGGGAGGAGTGTAAAAGCTAGTGGGTGTGGGGTCAAGATCTTTACAAGGGAACCCACAGAAACAACTAACAGGCTCATAGGCACTCATAGACTCTGGACTGGCAACTAGGGAGCCTGCATGAGACAGACCTAGGCCCTCTACATATATGTGACAATTGTGTAGCTTAATCTACTTGTGAGACACCTAGTTGTGGAATCAGGGCCCATCCCTAATGCTTTGGTTGGCTTCCAGTGATCTATTATCACACTGGGCTGCCTTGTCCATCCTTAATGCAAAGGAAGGAGGTTATTCCTACCTCAACTTGATATGCCATACTTTGTTGACACCCATGGGAGGCCTGCCCCTTTCTAAACACAAAAGAGAAGTTGATTGAAGGGGCAGAGGTGGGTCGGGGGAGGGCATAAGAGCAGAGGAAGTAGGAGAAAGTGTGGTCAGGATGTAAAACAAATGAAGAAATTTAATTGATAATAATTAAAACATCAGAGTTCTGGGGGGGGGGAGCTAGCATTTTGTTGGCCTTTGGCCAGGACAGAGCAAAGGACCTCCCCTGCTTTGAGTCAAGGATAAGAATTCTTTTTCAGTTTTCTTGCCCCTCGGTCAGCGTAGCTTCTGTCTCCTGTCCTCATCAGTTTGACACATGAGAAGCCCAGGCCCACTGAGAAGCAAAGGACCCACTCCACAGCCGCAGTCTCAGTAGCACAAGAGCACTTTGTGGATGCATCAGTGTGTGTTTGAGATGGTGGCACACCATTAGAAGAGGTCCTTTCTCATAGCTATTGTCAGCTTCTCATGACAGAAGCTTTGTTTAAGGAATTCTCTTAAGTTTCAAGTGATAAAAAAGTCCCAACACAATTCAAACACCCTTGAATTGGCCATTCTTAGTCAGTGGGTCTCTTTGATCATTTTAGGAATATAAAACAAAACAGAAAATTTCTAAGAATTCCTACATTATGAAAAAACACATTTGTAAGATTATTTCCATGACTGATTTTATAATTTTTGAACTTTAACTTTGATTCAAAGCTATATGAATCATGGAAAAATTCCATGTCCATTTTCCCCTTATTTCTAAGGCAGGAGCTTGGTTTACTGTCTCTGACCTCATTCTTGGAAGCAGTCTGCCCATATGGGGTGGCATGTGTTAAGTTGCTATGGTTTTGGTTTGGAAGGCTCCTGGAGAAAGCCATTGCACTATTTTCTGTGGGGATTACAGAAATAATTGTCACTGGTTTTGTATCTGTAAATTAGAAGCTTTTTTTGTGGTGGTGGGCTATTCTTTTAACAGCATGTTTCTACTTTCTGAATAGCATTGCTGAACACAATATACTCACACTGCTATGTAAATAAAGATATTATTGTTGGAATAATGTAGTTCTGGGGATGCCTCCTCTGGAAGGCTTATCAGTCAATTTGTGTTTAGTAGGCTTTTCAGCCCACCCATTGTAATTACTGCTTTTCAGTTTTCTAGAATAGGGATCTGGGAAGGGGTTTGTTACAACTGGGTTATTTAAATGGAATTTTCCAAATGTACAGTATCTCCTCCTCAGACCACAAGTTCACTCCCCCATTCTTTCCTGTGTGCTTTAGAAGTCCTTGGCAGGCTATTATTATAAACTGAAGGGCAGATTTCAGGCACCCTCTGTTTATGTAATGGTGAAGGCCATCAGTAAGCCACATGCACTTTGAATTGTTGTTCTTTGTTCTAATTTGCTTTGAATTGTGCTAAATTTAAAAGTGTGAATTCTTTCGGGAGAAGTTGGCAAATGCTGACTATTGGGTCTATTGCATGGACATATTTAATATAGATAATTTGATAGGTGTCCTATCTAAAGATTTTATTAAATATGTCATATAGTCTGTTTTGAGGTTCTAAGGATATAATCAAGGCTCTTATGCATGATAGGCAATCATTCTTTACTGATCCACATGTATAGCTTTATTTTCAAAAAGATGTCAAAATATTAACTATAAAGGACAACATTGCAATGAAGGGTGGTAGAACTATAACATGATCTTCAATTGTGTTTACAGAGGTCGTGCAAAGATGGGGACATATAATGGGAGGTCTTTCTGTCTATGTGTTGCTTTTATTGGTTAATGAATAAAGAACTGCTTTGAGCCTATGGCAGTGAAGAACAGAACTAGGCAGGGAAAGCTAGGCTGTATGCTGGGAGAAAGAAGGGCAGAGTCAGAGAGATGCTATGGAGCTACCACCAGAGTTAGACATGCCAAAACTTTGTCAGTAAGCCACTGACACGTGGTGATACACAGATTAATGGAAATGGGTTAAATTCAGATATAAGAGTTAGCCAATAAGAAGCTAGAGCTAATGGGCCAATTAATGATTTAATTAATATTGTTTCTGTGTGATTATTTTGGGACGAAACTAGCCAGAAGGCCAGGAACCAACAAGCAGACCTCCCTCCAACAGGGACAGAGCACCAATGTCTAGTAAATCAGAAACAAATTTTATTCCAGGGGAAAAATTAAAAAAATTAAAAAAACAAATCTCCATGGGGTACAATAAGCTTATCAGCTAGCTGAGACCACAGCCAGAGATGGACTTGTAAGGCTGTGGCAAAGCCCAGTTTCTAAACTCCTTTTTATAGCAAGAAGTAACAAGCATTAAGCAATAATAAAAGAATTTTTATAAGCAATAACAAAAGAATTTTTACAATTCAAAGGTAAAACTCAAATAGTAATTGCCTTTCTTTTCAATTTTTTTCAACAGAGTTTTTAGTTAGACTAGCGTTTGTATTTTAGGTTTTTGTTTGTCTCTGGCACTAACTGATGGTGTTTATTGAAGCTCTGCCCTTCCCCTAATTCTGCCAGTTTTATATAGTAGGGACAATGCATAACAGAAAAGTCACGTACATCCCACCCTCTGAAGGTTAACTCAGCTCATATCCATTGTTGATCACGGGTGTCTGGGGTGTTATCTTAGGGCTATCTCTCAGTTTGCAGAGCTGACCCTTCGTTTGCAGAGGGATGCTTTAGTCTTGTAGACAGATGGATTGTAAAGCAAAGTAACCCACTGTTAATTCATCCTTAAGCTGCTGAGGAAGCTGCTGACAGCCTGCTCTCATTCTCCTAGTCTTACAACTTTATATTTCTTTATGTATTCACTCCTATTTCTGGAATCTTCATTTCTATATTCTTATTTTTGAAGTCTTCACAGTAAGGGGGTACATGTTTTTGCAATAACCTTTTTTTGCCCTCAGAACTTGTGGTTCAGAAACAGACCTCTAGAGTCTACAAGTGAAGGCCTGTGCCACACCAATATGGATTTCTCTGTAGTTTCTTACTTATGGGATCTGGCAATGTATCATGTTGTGGCAAATTTGTAAGGACACAGAAGCAGTGGAGACAGCTTTCCCTGCTTTATAAATGTTTCCTTCCCACTCCTCTTAAAAGTTGTAAACTTTTCATGATTGCTAATCCAATAAGGAAATCATTTTTCCTGTGTGCGCGCATGTCTGTTCAACAGAGTTTCATATAGCTTAGGTTGGCCTCAAATTAGATAGTCAGAGATGACTTTGAGCTTCTGCTCCTCTTGCCACTCCCTCCTAAGTTCTGGATTTACTGCCATCTACCATCATGTCTGGCTTATATGGGCTGGGGATTGAACTGAAGGCTTTGTGTAAGCACTGTCAACTGAGCTATACCCCGACCTTCATTTATAATTTAGAAAATGCTTCTCTGACTCCTGTTCTTGGGATGCCAACAGGATTCCATGACTGAGACTGTGAGAAAGCAGACAGGAGAGGCAGTTCGAATTCATAGGACTTGGTGTCTCGTTGTATTCTAGGGATAATGGACATGAAGGGCTTGAAACAAGCATCTTGGCAATTATTGTATAAGAGACTGTTGAGATTACAGGAGAACATGAGCTCACCCTGGAAAGGGAAAGCTGAGGACAGAATTTTAATCCTAACGAAGAGGCATCTTTTCTCTTTTATTGCAATTAAAGCCCTCAATTCCAACACACTCACCCAGATTTGCCAAACTATTAGGCAGATCTAAAAACATAGCTGTTCACTCAGCAACTTAGCTTGAGCTACCACAGCCTATTCATCTGCGGTGAGGCTCAGAGTCAGGAATTACCAAAGGCAAAACACAGAACGGCATGGGACAGGAAAGTGCAAAGTTAGGTGGAATGAGAAAGGGAATTAAAATACATAGCACCTCTTCAACTAGTCTAGACACCTCTTATGATGATTTAAGGATTATGTCTGAGGAAGACAGGTGGAAGAAGTAAATTTTCTTTTTTCAGATATGCAAAAATATTAACAAGGAAATCTTTTCAAAAACACTCCAAAATTATCCATAATATTTCAAACAGGCCTATGTAACTGTCAAACCACAACAAATAGGCATATTTGGTAAATAAATGCCTTTATTTGACCCCAGAATTGTATCAAGGCTTTTCAAAAAATGTTTCCTGAAAATAAGATGTTCTAGATAACTGTTGGTAATTATGCTGATAAGAAACTATTTTGCTAGGTTATTTTAGCACATCTGGGAAATTTATTCGCCTCCCCATTCCTTTTTATGGGCCCTAAATGGCACAGTGTAAGTGACTCTGAGATATGTGTTGTGTCTACTTTTCATAAACTCTCTTCACTAACATCGCTAGAATATTTTGAGAACTAAAAAAACAACAGAAAAATTTGTTTGGCAGCTTCCAGCAAGTAAGCTTTTAATCGTCTTGGTCTACACTGAAAAGCTTCTTCTCGGCTTGTGTTACTATGAGCAAGCACATGTCGGTAACGAGCTCACAGTGGTACTGTCGTCATTCTAGCTCTGTGTGCTCTGCTTTGTCAGAGCACACCAGCTGTTTCAAAACACAACTTCGTAAGGAATTGATTCACTGTGTATTAAATTTTAATTCTGAGTCTAGCCTTTAATGTGGTAGTTTATTTCATGTTTTGTCTCTCAGTTGTGACTATGTGATTAGATTATTATGGATTTTCTCATGAGCACTGTATTTATAATTTTTATTAAAATACTGTACCATGAAAGATCTTATTATGTCTTCTGATGTGTTGAGTCATGAGCAGAGCTTTTGGGCACACATACTTTATACCCAGGGTTTGTAATATATACAAACTGATGCACATACTTAAAAGATTTGATTTTGTTCCTGAATTAACATTTTAAAAATATGGCTTTCAGAATTTTCTACCTGAAGAAATGCATTTTTACTTGATAATCAGTGAGATTTTTAAAATAAGTATTTCACATAGAATTTTAATTATTTATATTTTGATGAGTTGCTTTTGCTGTAAAAAATATTTTACAGAAAATAAAAACACAAGCTGACATTAATGGGTACTGAGCTATTTAATTGCAGAGCCAAGGACTTAAGGGTTCTTTTTTCTGGTGAAATATTTAATGCACTGCCCTTGTTCTCTTTACTGTTGGGCTTACTGTGATCTAAATAAGGAAGTCTTGTGCTTTTACCCTTTAATTTAATTAGTTAATGATTTTGTAGTCAGGAGTTCCCCAGAGCTAGAAAATTTATTGATACTGTAAATCAACTTCTGGATATAACTTTATGCTATTTATTTCATTGTGGGTGGATACAGAGGTCATTTAGAGTATGGGCAAATGCTAATGCTTCCAAAAAAACTTTATTGGCTTAGGTCTAGTTTGAACAAAATAGCAAAAATATTGGAATAAAGAGTTGTGATTGTTAATTTTGGTTGCCAGCTTGACTGGACCAAGAACTACCATATTGTGAGGCACACTTTTGAGTGTGTCTTCATGGATTTTTTTCCCACTGATAACCTAGAATATGAGGATTTGAACTTTCAGTGTATCTGTACCTTGATTGGATGGGTAATATAGCATTTCTGACAAGTGGTAAAAGCAGTTGGTGGGTCCTTTGGAAGAAGAAAGTCACTGGAGGCATGTATGGACCGTTGTGTTTTGTCCTGGCATTTTCCTGTGTCTCCTGCCTTTCTTTCCGGACTGTCATGTTGTGAACTACACTGTTCTGCCCCTAATTCCCCCTGCCATCATGGAAGGACACCTCTGTGGCCAGGAACCAAATTAAACCTTTCTTCCCTTAAGTCTTGCTGTCCGGCATTTGGTCACAGTGATGAGAAAAATAACCAACATAGAGGTCCACTGGATGAAGTTCTGTAGAGGAACAAGGATAGTCTAATAGCTTCTAAACACAAGTAATGAATACACTACATTTTTACATAACTGTGTGATGATATGGAGGTGGCCAAAACTGACACTCACATCATTCTCTAACTCAAGAAACAGAGCTGGAAATATTTTATCTGACAGATAATGAGCTACTGTAATCTTGCGTTTGGTGATGACATTTAGTTTCCTGACCATAGGGCTAACCCTTGAACTCTAACCTAGACTTTGTTTCCTTTACATCTTTGAAAATATTTCTAGGTTCTAACAACACTGTATTTCTGCTGAAACTGTGTTTTCAAACCTTTTTCCCACCATGACCTTCATTAAAAATTTCAAAAAACATTAATAAATTAAAATTTATTAATTTAATTTGCTAGAACACATGCTTTCTTTCTTTTTTCCTGTCTTTTTACTTTTCTAGTGCCCCATCATAGATCAAAACCAGAGTCTGTGAATGGCAGGCATGAGCTCTACTCTTGAGCTAAACTATTAATTAATTCCAGAATACATGTCTTTAAATTCAATTTTTATAACTATCAACAAAAGAATTCAGAGGTAATGAGACTAATTATACAAACAAAAAATTTAAAATTGGACATTACAAATAAAAGTTATTGTTTATTTACCTGAAATCACCAAATTCCTGTGTTTTTTTTTTTTAAACTGCAAAGTAAGGATAAATTAAGGATACACAGACAAAAGTAGTAATAAAGAATAAACTGGTGGCTGTGCTTATTTTTTCCTTTCTTTAAATTTTTCCCTTCTTACTTTGAATATTCTTTAACTAACGACAACTAAAAGTCTGAAGGAGAAGAAAAAGACCTAAACATAAAACAAAGGTTTCTGACAGTGGACACCAGGAAGCGTGAATACCCATCCCTCTGAGATAGTGAAAGAAACATTGTTAGCACATGCTATTTACCAAGTTTACTGGGTAGAGGGAACTCCTATCTTCAGTTCTGGGAGGGGCAACTAGGAACCTCTCTTGAGTTGAGATGTAGCTGAGAGTCAGAGATGACAAATAGGATTAGAATCAGAAAAACAGAATGATATGAATAGGAACACAAACTATGGCACAAGTAATAAAAAATCCAGAGATAAAAATTGGTGTTCAATCTGAAGGTCAGAAAAGCAAAACAGTCAATCACTGTCTCTTACCTCTCCTTCAGTCTGAAATTATGATCCTGTCTCCAGGAATCTAAGAATGAGATTGTGTGTGAGAGCTGTCTCCTCCCATCTTATATTTCTCTCTAGTGCTAGGATTAAAGGCATGCATCATAGTTTCTATGGAAAACAAGTGTAGCTACTGGGATTAAAGGTATGTGTCACCACTACTTTGTAAGGCTGATCAGGGCAACTGTTTTATTCTCTGAACTTTAGGCAAGCTTTATTTATTAAAATGCAAATACAATGGTATTTCAATCACTGTATTTCCCCTTTTTGTCTAAAATAAAAGGCTATAACTAATATAAGAAAACCATATACAATAAGTACAATGAGTATTTATAATATATACAGGCAATAAGTACATCAACAATTTCTAGTTCATTTGCATTTGACAAATTCAGAGAAAATCTTCTTTATCTATCCTATCTTGGTGAGTCCAAAGTTTTGTACCTAATTTATTTTCTCTGATAACTTGCTTTCTGTATCAGGTAAACAAGGAAAACTATAACTATAACTATAACTATAATTATCTAGTCTTCAACTCCCCCAGAGACCCCAAAAGGAAACAATATTAACTGAGTAAGTAGGAAGTGCGAGCAAGCAACTTTCAAAAAAATGTGAAAAATAACAGAAACAGTTGTCTATCTGGACAGCAACCCAAAGTTCTTCTGCAACACTGGGCATCTATCTTCAGTTTATAGGCCTGGCATATATCTGATAGACTTTTCTGTGAAGCAGGATATTCTTAAAGACTGCCCTTCCATGTCTTACAATATTTGGCAGTTACATTCTTTTGTGTCCTGCTTGTCCAAATAGTACAGCATACTGTCAGCAGTCAAGGCAAGGGCATTTTCTTACCAAGTGACTTACTTTTGCCACAAAGAAAATAACCTCCATGTGGATTGTTTTTTTGTTTTTTTTTTTTTTTGTTTGTTTTTTTTTTGATGCCCATTATCTTCTCTGAAGTAGATTGGTGCTGCCAAAAGCAGACATGTCTTACTGTCACAAAAAAGAGTCTATGTTATTAAAAACCTTTTAAATGTCATACTCTGTAGATCTCTGAAGTGTTTGAAGATAACCTATGTAAAATATATCTTTGTTTGACCTTGAAACCATACCTAATGTGATTACAAGTTCAATTATAATAAATGACTAGTTACTAACCCAGTATTTCTTTATTATGCTAAACAGCTGATAATAATAATAATTTTCAAGGACTAGAAAGTTATATTACATTGTACATTAAATGAGTTCTATAGGTACAATAACTTGAACAAGAGTAGAAATATATGTACAGTATGTTCTAGCAAAATTAATCCCAAATTTGTGTTCTTACGCAAAAATTGGCTACAATGTGTGAAAGTCCAATTTAATGTAAAACATTTAAAACTCGTAGTTATTTTTAAAAGTAGACTCAATAATCTACCTTTTTTGTCTTATTATTTATATCATTACTTTTTTCTTTTCAGAGTAGATTCAATAATCTACCCTTTTTCCTATCAAATTTATATACCATTTTTTCTTTTCAAAACAAGAATCTTGAATCTAATTTTTCTTTGTTTAGTTTTTTCCTGACAATTACCAATAATAACTTGTAACTATCCCCTCTAAACAATGACAAATACCCCAAATCCATTGAACAACCCTAAACCACCCACCCAATTTCTTGAGAATGTGGATGTCATATTCTTAAATTTATTTCCTGCTGTCTGGGTGTGATGGCATCTTTGGGGGATCCTGAAAAGAAAAATTAGTGTTGGGGAACATGTCAGATACAATGCAATTAAAGGAATCCCACAATAGCTCTGTATAGGGTATAATAAGAGATCTTTATTAAAGGGGAGCTCACAGATCACAATGGGAAACAGGAACAGAATCCAATATCCAGGTGTGATAGCAGGGAGAGAGAGAGAGTGTGTTGCTAGACCTGCATGCATTTGGTACCCAAGGCCATGCTCTGCCTGGTCCAACCTCTTAAAGACCATTGAGTGAAGGAGGTTCCTTATCCCCTCTCCTTCTTGTCTAAATAAGAGAGTTTCAAACCCAATGCAAAACTATATACAATAAGAACAGATATCAAGAATAAAAATTAGAATTACAAACAGCATAAAAAACATTGAGCAAGAAACATATGCTAAATGTTTCAATAATTATTCTATCATAAGGAGTCTACGTCTTGCACTAGAAATGACTTGGTTAAGTCATAAGAGGAAAGTAATTATGACTATCTTCAATCCCATCGAAGGCCCGAGAAGGGAGCTAATTCTACTTGAGTAGGCAAGAAGTACAATCAAGCAGCTTCCAAAATGTCTATTAGATGACAGAGACAACTGGCTACCTGGGAAATCATCCAAAGTCTCATTTGTAACGTTGGAGCAACTAAATTTGGCTAAGGCCTAGAGTAACTGACAGACCACTTTTAGAGGCAGCAAAATTTCAAAACTGTTTTACCCAGTACTGGCAAGATTTGGCAGTCTTTTTTCTGGTATACTGCTTGTCCAGTCAAGACACAGTATGTTTTGTCTGTGATTGAGGCATGGGAAGTTCTTTGCCCAAAGACCAGTTTTGCCAAGAAGAAAATAAGCTCCAACTGGAGTGTCTTCCGTGCTCATTCTCTCAGGAATAGATTGGTGCTGCCAAGAGCAATTGTGTCTCATGTCAACAGAACCGTAAGTTATTTAAATGGAATATTCTACAATTCTTTGAAGTAGTTCAAGATTATCTATCTATGCAGAATGCAGTCTCTATGTATCTAAAGAAGCTAATTAGTCTAACTATAAGTATGACAATAACTATTGACTTATAATAATACCTATATAACTTAAAAACTAAGACATCTTATCAGAATATAAACAATCTTTAAACAACTGTGCAGCAAATAAAGATAATGATCCCAAAATGTAAACCAAAAGTATGAGTATCTTGATCAGAGGTACAAATGTATAATGAAATATGATGAATATATCCTACAATTGTATCAATATACAAACTGTCTTAAAAAGAATTAGAAACATGCATGCATACAATCTGACAAAATAACTTTACATAGGTGTACAAATATTGTAAATAGAAATAGGATCATATTCACTATAATAAATATAATTTGAATTTTTATCAATATACAAGAATCTATACCAATGTAAATTGTCTATAAATAGCAGCTCACAAGTATTCACTCTATTACTCACTATTATTATTATTAGTGTGTGAAAGCTCACACTAATCTACCTATTATTTCATTCAATTTCTTCTTTTTTGTTAGATCCATGAGCCTATAAAATTTTCACCCCAAACCCTTTACCAGCTATAATCAACCCCTAATTGATATCCCTAACCTGGAAGACAAACATTGTTGGGAGAAGGGCCATTATCTTCTAGAATTACTTCCAGCTCTCACAGGGCAATAGTCTTTATATGGGATACTGTACAACTAAAATAATGGTTAAGTTCTAAGATTATTGTCTGGTACAATTGCAAATACTCTCTGAGTAGTCACTAGGGTTTTTATAAAGTTCTTATTTGGAGTTCTGGCCAGAATGTTGTAGGAAGGTGTGCCATTACAGCCAAACAAGTTGGAATCATCTTGAGCAGCTGATATCCAAAATATATCTTAAAGTAGCACTATCAACATCATGACATCATATCAACCAAGTGGAGTCACTGTTATGAGGCCCCATCTTCTTCCTGGAAACTTAAAGTATTGCAGAAAAATCTATTATTCATTGCGGAAAACTAAAACATTATTCATATAGACATAAATTCAATGAAAGAGTTGATGTAGATAAAATAGGTATGGAAAAAGTAAAATATTTCCTAAATTCTTTCTTCTTTATGTCCATACCAGATGGCTCCTGAAATGAGACAGAAACTATGAATTTTTCTTTTAACAATGTACTTGGATTTAAGAAAGATAGCCATTGTCCAACTGCAAAGCCTGCTTTGATTTTTAGAGTCTATAATTCTACTGGGTAGTAAATATATGACAGTGAAATTTTGCCCTGTAGATTACCTGTGCTCATAAGTCATATTATTTTTGCTTGGAGATCCTTTAAGGATAGTTATTTTTTCTTCTTTAGGCATCTAAATGTCTAGGGTTTTTTTTAACTTTTTGAAGATGAATATTTTCCTTCAAGAACAAGAGTAGCCGGGTGGTGGTGGCGCACGCCTTTAATCCCAGCACTCAGGAGGCAGAGGCAGGCGGATCTCTGTGAGTTCCAGGCCAGCCTGGTCTACAAGAGCTAGTTCCAGGACAGGCTCTAAAAAAGCTGCAGAGAAACCCTGTCTCGAAAAACAAACAAACAAACAAACAAACAAAAAAAGAACAAGAGTAGACCCTGTCCCAAACCTTTTGAGTTTTTTTTACCACCTGTATAATTGTCACCTCTGTGGAAGAGATGTCATTTCTCTTTGTCAAGAGGTTTCTCTTTTTCAAATTGAATCTTTATTAATTTTGATGGTATCTATAGCTTTTCTTCTCCTGTGGAAACAAGAGCAAAACCCCTTCCCCAACATAGCACATCTCCTGGTTTCTATTCTGAGGTCAACACATCCTTGAAATACACTGACTGATTTAATTCAGAAGTTTTTTTCTATTATCCGGTGTTTCTCTGCTCCCATTGTTCCTTTTCCATTAGCATTAAGAAAATTCAAGGTTAATAAAACATTATGAAATCTATTTCTGGGTGTATTTTCCTTTGCCTTCTTTATTACTGAAAGGATGGCCTATAATAGTTATTGATTTGAAAGATTATTTCTTCACTGTACCTTTACAAGAAAAGGACAGAGAAAAATTTTCCTTCATAGTGCCCACTTATAATAATTCTCAGCCTACTAGGAGATATCAATGGATCGTCTTTTCACAAGGAATGCTCAATTGCTATCCTTTCGATAATAGAGAAGAAAAAGAAATTCCAGATAGTAGAGGGCCCATAGTTTGAACTGCCTTGTTGACAGTGCTTAGATCTGTCACAATTCTCTATTTACCAGATTTCTTTTTAACAACAAATGTAAGAGAATTCCAAGGGCTGGTAGATTCTTCAATATGGTGAACATATAGTTGCTTCTGTGCCCGATGTTCTAAAGCCTGCAGTTTCTCTTCTATTAAAGGCCATTGTTTAACCTATATTGGTTTCTTAGTTAACCATTTTAAAGATAGGGCCATTGGTACCTCTAAGGATTTGCTAATTTCTTTGTGTTCTTGTATAGCCTGAATGGTTTGTGACCTTTGTATATAGTACTTTATAATATCATTCCCAGAAACTCATGTTTCTGGGAATACAGGAATGTTAATATATTCTATTCATGACCCCAAAAATTCATTGTGATATTAGCCACATATGCTTTTAGCCTTTCTCTCTGTCCTTCTGATCCTATGCATTCAACCCATCCTGTGCTTTGTTTTACTTGAGATATGATTCCAATTCCTAGGAATTGAACATCTGCCCCTTGAATAGGCCAATTCAATTGCCAAAATTCTGAAGTAATTATTGTCACATCTGCACCTGTGTTCAGTAATTCATCAATTACCATGTTACTTATATGCACTCTTAGCTTTGGTCTTTGATCATTTATAGAAGTCTGCCAAAATATATGTTTCCTATTTCCTACTGTAGTTTTTGATTTATCCTCCATGTCTATTACAACATCCAGAACAGTATGGTTTTTACAGTAGGCACTATATTTTTTAATTTTCCTGGTGAGACATGTTCTCCACAGTAACTGGGAATGATTAGACCAATTTGACATAGGGGCCTGTGAGAGGACCCCAACAAGGAGTTTCCCAATGGTATTGGGTTGCCTTGTATGTCTTTTGTTGATCTACATTCATTTGTTCAATGTCAGCCTTTACCATATCTCCTACATATTCCAGAAGATTGAGACCAACTATTTTTGCCATTCCCAGAGAAGACTTTGTTTCTAGGAACTCCTTGCCTTCAATCCCTTCTCAGATGTCCTATATACCTGAATTAAAACATTTGGCATTTTGGTGTCTCTTCATAGCATTGGAAGTTCATTCTTCTACTCAAGCCTCAGTACTATAATCAATAGTCTCAACATTCATTGTATGCATAATCCATTCATCCATTGGTACTGATCTGACCTTTAAATGCCCAAGTATCTTTTTGCATTCTAAGTTGGCATTTTCAAAAGCTGGAGATTCATCAAGTCCTAATCTAGCTTCTGGATCTGCTACTCCTACTTGTACAACCTTAGTCTTTGTAAAAAGTCAAAATGGTGGACTGTGGTGGGGAAAGTTGAGGTCCTAGGCAGTGGCAGGTGGGCCAAATGTTCCCAGACTGGTGAACTGGAAGTGCATAGACTCATTGTCAAGTGGGGTGCCAGATGATGGGGAATGTGTCAGATGAAGGGAAATGCAAATAAGGGAATCCCACACTAGGTCTGAAGAGTGTATAATAAGTGGTTCTCTATTAAAGGGGAACCTAAGGCCATATACAGCCCGGTCCAGCCTCTCAAAGGCCATTGTATGAAGGAGGTTCCCCATCAAATTTGGGTTAATTGTCAAATCCTGGGAGAGGTAGCTGTATTTGTCCTATGTTTAATGGGAAAGTGCAGGGCTTGTCTCAAGTCCTGGCTAGAGTAGTCTATGAGGCTGGATCATCTCATCTAGCCACCTTCAATTTGTTCTGAGCAGTTTGTAGTCCAAAACTGATTACTAAGTGATGCTATTAGCTGAATGGCATAATGTGAATCAGGTGAAATTGGTGTTGTGGGGCCCCATCTTCTTCCTGGAGACTATAGAGGTTACTTTAGGAAAATTTATTGTTCACTGTGGAAAACTTAAATGTTATTCATGTCAAAATGGAAAGTCTGAATTTCAATACTTAAGTATTCAAAGAAAGGTACCATAAAGACAAAAATAGGTGTGGGCAAAAGTAGAATTTTTGAAAGTATAGTTTTGATAATTTTAGTCCCTAGATTTTTGTCTTTCTTCTGTCCCTTACCAGGTGGCTCATCTGATATGAGACAGAAACTCTGATTTTTTCTTATTAACAACATGCTTGGAATTAAAGAATCAGAGCCACAGTCCTGCTCCAAAGTCAGACTTTGATTTTTAAGTGAGTCAGTACTACCATTATATTGAGCAATAAGGAGGTATGTGTGTTTAGGTAGTGAGATTTTACCCTGCAGAGAACATTGGTATCAGTCAAATTTTTCTTTGATTCCTTCTATCTTTTCTTCCTTAGGTGTCTTTATGTCCAAGGTCTTTAAGCTTCTTGAAGATGGGTATTTTCTACTTTCCTGCAAAAACCCATAGGACTATTGTAGAAACAGTTTTCTTTAATGCAATCAACAGAGTTCAGAGACAGAACTGTGACAAGTATCCTTGTCATATGGGTAAAGACAATTCTCCAAATATTTAAGAGTATTATTTAAGAGTATTGGATACCAGCTTAGGTTTCCTTTGGATGTATTTTAAGGTTAGAAGCTGCAAATTTGAATAAGCTATTTATGAGATACAGGTACTTTACATTCTAGATGGGTCATCTCTAGAGGCAGAGGAAAGAATGTAGAAGTGGAAGGATCCAAGGACATTTTCTCTTTAAATCTTCTACTGTCATTCTTGGGTCTCCATCAACATTCTAAGGAGGGAAAGACTGACACCAAGATGAAGACAGGAGATATATGACTAGTGGGTAAAAGACTGCAATGTCCTTTAGGAAATACAAGGAAGAAAAGTATTTTGTTTACTAACATAAATTTTAGTGTGTCAAGTTAAGCAGGGACAGGAGTTGTGTCCAGAATATGGACAAGGGCCATAACCAGAAGACTTTTTAAAATAAAAACTATGTTTTTCCTTTTCTTCTTTTCTGAGTTAGATGATAAGGAATTCTGTGCTAAGCTTCTGTTTGCCATGACCTGGACATTAGAACAAAGGAGTTGACCAGTGAATGACGCATTAAACCACATGCGCACGCGCGCGCGCGCGCGCACGCACACACACACACACACACACACACACACACACAAACACACACTATCTAAAACAATAGGTTGTGTTTATCTCATACAAGAAAGCTAACAGTGAATTACAGTCTAGATAGTTTAGTGATGCTATGAAGGACCCAGGATTTTTTCATTTTATCATGCAGTACCCTCATCCTGTAGCTTTTATATCCTAGTGAAATACAGCTGCTAACATTTTGGGTATCCTGGCTATATTATAGGAGGACAAAGGAAATATGGGAAATGACTGAAGGTATGAAATTAAACCTGTTCTTTAAAGGAGTTCTTCTGGAAATCCCATTTGAGAATATTCTGATTTTTCTTTAACCAGGATTGGGTAAAATGGCTACCCCTAGGTTTTAAGAACATAACTGAAGGTGAGTCAGTAGATAAAGTTGGAGTTTTATTACTATGAAATAGTGGTAGACACCTTGCAATGTGAACCATCGCAAAAGGAATGAATCCACAGGGTCAGATTTGAAGGCTATTTCAAAAACTATAGAGAGAGATGTTGGAACTTAGATGAACAGAAAATTTTCAGATTCATGACTTTTTTAAAAGAGTAAAGTCCTTGATAGGTTTGGTGTAGAATGACAGTGAAAGTAAATGAACAAGGAAGATTTCTAGGTATTTACAGTCTCTGCAGGGAAAACAAAAACAAAAATAAACAAAAAAACTATGTGAGTATTATTGGCTGAGTCAGCAAAGATGGGTAGGCGCTGAACCAAATTTTGGAATTTTATCAATTTAGGCAGAGTCCTCACCATTACTAATGTGAGTGGTAAAGTGCTTTTGGCTTCTTAAAAGACATACTGTGGCAGATATTTAGAGAGAAGACTGATTAGTGGCCATAATTATCGACCTTTTCAAATTTCCTATTACAATGCTCATTGCAAAGTGTAAGTATCTGCAGTAAGTAGTAAACTGAATTCACAAATATTATAGTCTAATGCAATAAGTTCTTTTTGAATAGTAAAAGCACCATTTAGGGACAGAATAATTTTCTCTGAATTAGATAGGCCACTTCCCTCTAGAGAAATGAAAAACATGTGTGACTAGCTTGGTTGAGAATGCATGGTTCACAGACATGCAGATGAAGATTTTTTATATTTAAGTGAAAAATAGAAAATGAAATAGTAGAGCAAAATTAGATTTTTGTTGGACACCGCCTCTATAATAGCATTGTAGTACCACACTGCTTTTCGGATTAAGATACAGTAACCTTGTAAACATGAGTCAGTTCCCATCTGCTTGGTCTGCTTTTCAAAACCCTTCAGAATATAGACACATTTAACCACATAGTTCACCTTGAGCTTTTAGTGCCTGTAAGTTGTATTCTTTTCTGCATTCTAGTCCTTGTAGATATATTTGTCCAGAGTCCCCAAATGTTACCCTAAGATTGCCCCTCATCCTGCAGATTTTCTGGGCAGAATGTTTATCAACAGGTTCAGTATCATGCAATGAGGTTAGAACTGAGTCTTAGTTTCCACTAGTTTTATAGTTCTGGGGACTCACAGAAGCCCTTATAAGCCAAGTTGATAGTCTCTGCACTATACCTTGGACTGTAATTTACCTCCTCTCCACATCAAGCCAACTATTTTGTATATCACCCCTATGATGATTAGACCAGAGGCTCTGATCTCTAAACTACTCTTTCAATTCTTGTTATTATTCACTAGTCTTTATACAGCATCCTTTTTCTTCCTAAACATACACACCCAAAAAGCTTCTGGTTTTATACTCCTAACCCCAATTGTTACGTCTTCCATCTTCTCATCTAGTAGTGAAATACTTTAATTATTTACCAATTTTTAATGAAAATTTAAAGTTATAATATACTTTAATGGGTGTCATTGTGAAATTTTATACATATATAAGATTATATTTTGTTCTGACCCACTCTTTCCCAGTCCTGTAGGTCCCTCCCCTTGCTAGTCTTCTTTGATCCCTAAATAGTCCTTCTTTTTACTTTAAAATCAGTATTCATTCCCCTCCAAGCATTTTCTTCTTCTCATAATTCCATTTATGTGTTTATATATAAGCATATATAAATAATTGTAAATATAGATCCTACATGTGAATAAAAACATACACTATCTGTCTCTGTCTGGCTTATTTGACTTCACATTGATGATTTGCAGTTCCATCCACTTTCCTGTAAAGATTCTAGTTTCAGTCTTCTTTATAGCTTAATTAAAATCTATTGATTGGAATTTTTGGTATTTATGGTTTTGACTTCTTTATAGATGCTAGATATTAATCCCCTGTCAGATGTATAGTTGGCAAAGATTATTTTTTCCCAATTTTGTAGGCTATTTCTTAATTGCTGATTGTTTCCTTTGATTTTAAGTATAATAGCAGGGTACAAAAACAACATAAAAGGATCAATAGTTTTTCCATATATTCACAATGAACTTACAAGAAAGATCAAGGAGAAAATTCCATTTTCAATAGTTCACTGACATAATTGACATAAGGTTGTGAAAGACCTATACAATGAAAACTTAAGATATTGGTGAAAGAGATTGGATAAGACAATAGAAGACGGAAAGATCTTCCATGATCATGATTGACTGAGTTCATATCATACAGAATGGCTCTATTATCTAAAGCAATCTACATCTTCAATCACATATTCCCTTGTATTTTTATGTTTTTTTGTTTGTTTGTTTCTGTACTGTGATTTTCTCCTCTGGATTAATTTGGATATTCTTCTATTGAACAGCCTACTCTGGAGGGTTCAGTCCCCAGTACTCTTCATAGATGAGAAAGTAAACTGTAAGAACAACATAATCACACTGTATAAGATCAAGAGATAAATTTGATATCAACTAGAGCTTACTAGCACATCACTAATGACCATAAAAATGGCAAAATTAATGTATAGTGTGCAATGAAGTTAAAAATTATTTAGAGAAAGTATGTGAAAGTAAGTAAATGAGATGATAGAGGGAGACAGGGAAAGAGGAAAACCAAGAAAGGCAAGGAGAAATGAAATAAAGCAATAAAAAGAGCAAAAGCAGACAATGTTATGAGCAGAAAAGGTGGAAATATTAGAAAAAAATGAATAATAGATACAAGAAAAGCAAAGACTTCCCAATTTTGAGAAAGTTGAAAGCCAAAAACTTGGTAAAATATCAAGGGAAGTAAGAAATAATATTATTTTTAAACTAAAAATAAAAGTCCAAACACTACTAAATACAGTAGAAATATAAAAGTGGGAACAGAAGAAAAAAGAAAAAGAAAGAAAAAATTACCTGATGATGAAGAAATATGAAAACCAAATTATGAGTATATAAAGGGGAATTAAAAAGCTTTATTAATACAATAAAGTAAAATAAATTGTAAGAGTAAAATTTAGGGTAACAAAAGGGCAACCCCCAACCAGCTAATAAATAAAACCCAAATCAAATACCATGCATTATAGCACCTTCCTTTTAGATCCTCAAATGACAGGCATTAGTTATATGCCTATGTTTTGAAATGAGAGATGCATAGGAGGTGTCTTAGTTAGGGTTTCTATTGCTGTGAAGAGACACTATGACCATGATAACTCTTATAATGGAAAAACGCAACTAGGTGGCTTACATTTTCAGAGATTTAGTTCTTTATCATCATGGTGTAACATGGCGGTATGCCGTTAAACATGGTGCTGGAGAAGGAGTAGACAGTCCAACTTGTTGACTTGCAGGCAACAGGAAGTGATCTAAGACACTGTGTGAGGCTTGAGCATAGGAGATCTCAATGCCCACCCCTACTGTGACACACTTCCTCCAACAAGACCATACTTATTCCAACAAACTCATACTTCCTAATAGCTCCACACACTATGAACTTATGGGGGAAGATTCCATTCAAATTACTTCAGGAGAGTTAGTTAAACTGGGAGACTCTTGTCTTTCCTAAGGTTTATGCTGGTTTTGAGATCATATTGGATGTGTGTCCAGGGTCTTCTAGTGCTGTCTGCTTTACTAGCAACTCTTCTTTTTATAGCAGGAGCCTCTGTTGCTGACATTCATACACCTTTGTAGGCTATAGGTTGGGTAATCCTCCCATCCTCCCTAGATACCCCAGATAGCATGCTTGAGGTGCCTAATATTCTAACAAACGAGAATATTGTCTCCAAGTTGTTGGAAGCCAAGGAAGCAGCATCAAAATTGATATGGACATAGGTAGAGGACTTCTCTTTGTATTTCCCAAACAGACAAAGTGCTTATAGCCCTGCCCCATTAAAGGGAGGCAGATGTGGTTTCCAAGCATTCTGTCAGACTCTGTAACAATGAACAGTCTCAGATGACTTTAGCAATTGACCCGTGTATATACTCTAGGCTTAAGGAAAAGAAAGCTCCTTGGTTTTTCTCTGTTGATAGGGTCAGTCCCTGACTATGTACTACCTCTCCCTGTGTACTTCATTACCTGAGCTGAGCCTCCTTGAGACAAGCATATGTTGGCTTATCAGTGTCTGGTCTTTTCTTCACAAGTGCCTCTCTGGTCATCTCTCACTCTGGTGCTATAGCAGGTTAAATCCAGATTTCCCAACTAGCTAAAATTTCTTGAGAGGGAACTGGCTATTTTCATCCAAATTGTACAGAGTGACAAAATTTGATTCTTCTCCACAATTGACCTGTCTCCCAGAGGAGTTGCTATCATACCTCACCAAAATTTGTAATTGGACTTGAGCCTGGTAAGGACTGTTGGTTGATCCTGAGGGTAGGCTTACTACTCAGTCATCCAGTAAAATAGCTTTAACAAAAAGTCATTATACTGGTATATTATTTGTTTTAATAAATAAAGCTTGTCTGAAGATCAGAGTGCACAGCAGTCAAACTAGTCAGCCACACAGGCCAGACATTGGTGACATACACCTTTACTCCTAGCAGTCACTCTAGCTAAACTTAGAGGCCAGGTAGTGGTAGTGCATGCCTTTAATCCCAGCATTAGAGAGGAATATAAAATGGGAAGAAAGAGGTCTCACTCTCAGTCTGAGGATTCATGGAAACCAGATTGTCCGTTTTGGTCTGAGGTAGAGGTATGAGCCAGTGGCTGGCTCCTTTTTTTTTTTTCCTGATCTTCAGCTTGAACTCCAATATCTGTCTCTGGGTTTTAATTATTCATGCTAAAGGGTATAATAACAAATGCTAAGAAAAATTTAAAGAAACATGAACCCTTATGCACTGCTAGTGAAAATGAAAAAGATGCAGCTGCTTTGAAAAATAGTTTGATAATTCCCTAAATATTTAAACAAAATTATATTATGACTCATCAATTCTTATGATAGCTACACACTCATGTAAATATGCCCATAAGAGCAGTTGTACACTAATGCTCATAGCAGGATTATTCATAATAGCTCCATAGTGAAAAAACCCATAAATCTCTACAAGGTGATAAATAGATAACCAAATTTTACTTCATAATATTCTATTACAAAGATGTAATATTCTATTACAAAGATGTTCTTTTTGACAACAAATAGAACGGGAGTGTGGCTTTATACTACATTACAGAATTAAAAGCATCATGCTAAATGAAAAAGGCTGGTCACAAAATACTAAACATTGATCAATTTCCCTTAGATGAAATGTTTCAAACAAGTGAGTCATTTCTGAGTTTCCATAGTAGCTCTGGAGCTCCCCAGGAGACCATGTATAAATGTCATACTTTAATCTTCCCCTCACACTTTTGTAGGTGTTGTTTTTAATAACTCTTCCCAATGAGACTTTCACCATACAGCTCTCATCCCAGAGTCTGCTTCCTAGGAAGCTTAACGTAAACATTCACATTGAATGAATGTGACTGGTTCTTAAATATTTAATACAAGTAGTCTTTAAGAGCCATATAGCAAGGGCTGAAATGTTAGATGAATTGAACTCTTCCTTGGAGACTGTCTTGTTTTCTGTCTATGTGGAGAATGGTTTTATGTGTCGATGGAGCTTTTATTTTCTAGTGATTCCCAAAGTATTTATTTCAAGGGCTCAGCCCCTTGACTTCTCTTCTTGCTTTCTAACTTAGGCAAACTCAACTCTTTCCAATTTCAGTTACCAAATAAATTTGTCTGCCGATAAATATCAAGTCCTCGCCAGCATGCTAGGCACTCTTAAGCAAGGCTGAATGCTACACTGTTCTGCCTGTGGCTTGGCAGATTGAAAGTATGAGAGGCAAAACATTCTGAGTGGCTCTTATATTCCAAGGACAGAGTGGAATGAAAATAAAAATGGAAAAGCACTTGGAAGGTTGTGAGAAGGAAGACAAAGGAAAGATGAAATGAAGATCTAGATCAAGAAGGGCTTAGCAACTCAGGACTCAGAGATAGGCACACAGTAATCGAATCTATTAAAAAACAGTGCCTTAAAGCTGGAACCATTTATGAAGTTTCCAGATGTAACTATCTCTGAAAACATTAAATGAAAATGATGATATTAATGTTCTTTGGTATGGTTGAGGTGTAGATATGAGTTTTGATATATGAGATATGAGGTGTAGATATAGGGTTTTGCTGTAGATATGAGTTGAGAGAACAGTCAGAGGCATCTGGAAGATTCCAGACAGAACTGGGCCATGGGGGGTGGAGAGGCAGGGAGAGCAAGAAAGGAAGAGGAGAAAGAGAGGAGAGCAGCAAGCAGACCAAGAGAATAGTTGTAGACCAAGAGGCCAAGAGAGAGCCAGCAAGGAGCCAAGAGAGTGCATGACTACAGTGGTGGATTGTATAGGAATCAAGCTATGGGAAGGGAAGGAAAGCCTGCCCCTTGACTGGAGAGTTTTAGGGTAGGGAGTGGGGTAGGGTATGCTAGAAGGAGCCATAGGTACTGAGTGAGATTTGTTCCAGTTTCTTTGGGACTTGACAAACATCAGATTGGTAGGTGAAATGTTAATATAACCTTTGGCTTAAAAATTTTAAACAAATTTCAGTGTCTGATTTCAACTTAACCTCCAAATACTCATTTGTCAATTACTGACTCCACTCCTGTTATGGTCATTTATTCTTGAAATAGTCAAGAAATTTCTGACTAGTCCATAAACATTGCCTCTCTATCTAGAAAAATTTTAGTATCCCCAATGAATCTCATTCTTTTCCAAATAGGTAGAATTGAGTTACAGCAAATATTGCCTTACCAAGGAGGACTGATTTGGGTATTCATTAGACAAACATATACCTGAACATCTTGTATGTCTGTGTGTGAATGAAAATGTACACATATGCACATGCTGTGGATGCCAAAGTGTAATTTCAGGTGTCATTCTTTAGGGCTATTTACATTTTAAATTTTAGACAGGATCTCCCATGAGCAGCATTAGCAGACATATGCACACCACAGCCCTTTCATGGGGCTTCTGGGAGTCAAGCTCAGATTCACATGCTAGTATGACATTTTACTGGCTTAGCAAAGTTTCCAGCTCTATGCAACTTTCTGTTTTACAGTATGGGGAGATAATCTTTAACTGGAACATCATGTAGCAAGCTTAACAGGTATAATTTGATTATTTTAAAATGAGGATTCAACAACAATCATCAAAAATCAGTCTCAGATGCACAAGTACTGTGGTCACTATTATACTCTCCAGAGGCAGCCAGCTCCGTGTTCATGAAGGTGAGATATTCAGTTTTGGAGAGTTGTTTGGGCAGTTGTTTCCATTCTTCCTATTGTAGTTTTGGAAATAACAATGGGGACCTAACGCATCAGTCAGTCTCTGTAGGCTTGGACATTTTTGCCAAGTTGGTAAGGTGTGAGGCCTGGCTGCGTCTGTGGCTGCATGGATAGGAGTGGCCAACAAAGAATTACTAATGTGCCAAAGCTACAGATGACTGCATTAAATTCTATCCTTGTATTCTTGTCATTATAGTTATTTGGCAAATATCAACCATGCATGTAGTTCTCTAAGACTCTGTCCTAATATTGTTGCCATTAATAGTAAGCTTTCATTTTCCCAGCAAATTCAATGAGTCATGGTTTCAGTTCTTTTTTAAAAAAATATTTCTTTATTATGTATATAGTGTTCTGTCTGCATTATGCCTGCAGGCCAGAAGAGGGCACCAGATCTCATTAGAGATGGTTGTGAGCCACCATGTGGTTGCTGGGAATTGAACTCAGGACCTCTAAAAGAACAGTCAGTAATCTCAACCTCTGAGCCATGTCTCCAGCCCCATGATTTCAGTTCTTACATGGACTGGGTCTCAGTGATTATATGCAAAACTGATTTCATTTTCAAGGTTAAATGGTAGACTGACTTGGTATGTGGTGGCTAGTTGTGTACCTTAATTTTTATCTTTGTTTTTCTTAATAAATTTAACTATATTCCATTAGCCCTGAAATATCAGATAACCTGTTACTGATTGTTTATTTTTAATGTATATTTTACTCCACTAAATCCTAACACCACATAAGTATTTTAAATTATTCTAATATGGTTGTAATTAATGTAGTGATGGAAGTTATAACGTGTATAGCTAAGACTACTAATAAGGCCTTTAAGTAAGAATTGCATATTTTATGTGTTTCACTTTGTCAGAAGCAACTCAAAAACATACATTTGTAATTCTGTCACCAATAAAAGCTTTCCTTTTTGGTTAGTTCTCCATGGAGACCCAGACTCTTTCCCTTTCATGTGTTCTCCTTCAAATGGAGGCACTAGTTTTCCAAGTGGATGCCATGTTGAGAGTGTCTATGCCTGGCAGATAAATATGCAGGCCACATATTCAATAGATGCCTGTTCCTCAAGGAATGAATGGACTGGAAGGCAGTTGTCTGAGTCTTATACTGCTGATAACATACCTAACTAATTTTACTTAATGCGGAAATCTGGGTTATCAAATTTAATTCAACTTCAAGTGTAAATGCAAGAAATTGAGCTCCTAAAAATGAATTTGCTCCTCTCAATAAAACTAAACAGGTTAGTTATTGCTGCTACTATACCATGGTGGTCAAAATTATTTTCCATTAAATTTATATACAATTCAATGAAGGGAAGAAATTAAAATGAACTGGAAAAATATTAGCTAATAATACAATTTTCTCTGTCTTTATTTTTGCAGATTTTTGCTCACATAGTTATTCCTGTTACGTTTTCTGGTTTAAAGATAATATCATTATCTAAATAGATTTATCCATGGGTACATAATGTTAGTGAAAGGCTTGTATAAAATTCTTTTTTTATGTCATTTCATATTTTTCCATAACTTTGGGCTAACATGTACATCTTATATGGTGCTTTATATAATATGAGATAGTCTGCCAACTTTCTAGTTATTAGACTTTTGCTTATAATGTTCAGTTTTTTGTTGATAGTTTTGAAGCACATTTCACAACTGTCATCTAGTACATTAATAAGTAATTATTACTCTTTTTAGAAAGAATATGCTTACAAACTTAAGTTAATGGATTTAGCTCAACATATTTAGTTGGTTACAGGGCACTTACGATTGCAAAAGCATTAGTGACACAATTCATAACGTGCTTCTCGCATCTTACAGTACAGTGCAGTTTTGTCAATTGTAGTATTCCCAAAACATGAGCTGTCCATGTAAAACCCATATGCACTCTTCTAGAGCACCGTATAGGTCACAGGATATTTAAAAGCTTTTCCCAAATTAACCAAATGTTCGAGGGATTGCTCTACTGTTTGCAGTGCTCTAGTTGAGGTTCTGACTGTAAATCTTACTTACCTCTCCATCAACATACTCTTTGACAATATCATGTGTTTCATGAGCATTGAAGTTGACTTCATCATAGAGCTGATGGTACTCTTCTATAGTGTCTTTGGCCACAGATATTTTAAAAGTGTTTGTTATATGACAAGAAATATTCTTTGTGCTGGTATTACAATGATTGATACTGTACATTACCTTTTAATAAATTCTAAGGGAGATAGATGTTGATAAAACAATTACATAAATCAATGCAAAATTTTAACTTTGACAGAGATGTAAAAAGTTGTAATTATCCGAATAAGTGATTTTGATCCTGTGAGGGATGATAGAAGTTACAAACAGTCTTTAGTTAAGTTAGTTTTCAATGGAAGGATAGTTTGTTCAAAGACTTTTGTTAAGAAAAAGCATGGAAAAATGAAGGCATTAAAGGGGAGAAACTAGAATACAGGAAATATTATATGTCCTATAAATTATGGTTAGGCACCTTGTCTTAAGAAAACCACTGATGTTTCTAGTAGTAATGTTCCACATGATGGCTGCTGTGTAGGACTGCGTTGGAGAGGCTGGTGAGAATACATGTGGTTAGTTAGGAAACTCTTGTCTACATGAAAGATCACACTATCAAGGCATTTGATGGCTGTGGTAGAAATGGAAAGGAGTGGGAGTATGCAAAATTATACTGAAGAGTTTTAAATAGCCGTTGTTTCTGTGATTGATTTAGGGAGAGAGGAAATTATCAAAGATGATTCTGAGGCGTCTGTTTTTTTTTTTGTGGTTGGATGAAGTATAGTAACAGTAGCACAGGTAAGAAACTTAAGAGCTTGGTAGGGAACATTTTAAAGAAATTTTTGACATGTTGAGTTTGAGATTTTTTTTAATATGTCCAAAAGGAAAAATAAAGTAGATACAGTGTTAAAATTGGGAGCTGGATGTATGTGCCTAGAAGTAAGAGGATATCTTCACTGGACATTAATGGAGTCACAAGACTAGTGGACATATTGGTTTATTTTGTTCAAGAAAGAGAGTAAAAATATAAGAGATGGTTTAGATAGAGATGTGAGGAAATCTAAGACTTAATGGACAGGTAGAAGGCAGAAAATAAATGGATATTACAGTTGAGGCCTAATAAATGGAAGACAGGGTAAGTGAGGCTACTGGTTGGAGTAAGCACCATCATTTGTATTTACTGATATGAATCCTACAGATGGTCTTAGCGGGATCTATTTTGTTAGAATAATGGGAGTAATGGCTGGTGAGTGGGATAAAGACGGGGCTGTCATTGACTAAGTTGTGAATTCTTTGGTGAAGTTTATCCAAGGATAGGAAGGTGGCATTGAGCATCAAGTGAAGTGGGATGAAGCATTAATGACAGATTTGTTTTTGTTTTTGCAATAAAGGAATGTGAATATAGCATTATGAAATATTTTAAAGGAATATAGGCCTAAAGAAAGGTATCAGAAAGATAAGGCAAGGTTTATACAACTATTAATTTAGTAACATAGATCTGTATTCACTGAAAGGGATACATTTCCTAGATGTATTTTTAAGAATAACAGCTCTATCTTTATTTCAATCTCCAAGTAACTTTATGTATGCATATTTTTTCATAGTTTGATATTTGGTTTATGTCCAAACCATTTTTGTCTCTTTTTTATAATCACTTTTGCAACAAACATAATCATATATGGTTTTTAAGATTTTTATTTAAGAATTACATGCATATGTATCTGAATGTGGGTATGTCCATGCAAATGCTGGTCTGGTGAAGGCTGGAGTAGAATGTTAGCTCTCCTGGGATTTGAGTTATAAGCAGTTGTGGACTACTAGATGTGGGTACTGGAAACTGAACTTGGGTTCTCCTAAAGAGCTACTGAACCACTTCGCCAGCCCCCATAGTTACAACCCTGAAAATACAGATATATGTATAGACATGAGAAATTTCCAGAAATATAATTGGGTTACCAATTTTTCACTTACAAAATTAGAAAATAATGTCACTTTGTCCTCCAGAGGAGCAGTTTCAGTTTACATACACCAACAGATGGATGTAGTTTTCCCTATGTGCGGATCACAATGTGTTACCAAACACCCCTGAACTGAGAACTGTCAGTTTAAAGTTTTATTTATTTAAATTTGATTGAATTTAGACATTTTTTCACAATATAAATTATATTTGTGTTTCTCTCTGTGTGCTCATATATACAAGTGCACACAGAGGCCAGAGGTTGACACATGGTGCCTTCTGTAGTCACTTTCAAACTCATTTATTTACTTTTTGGAGGCAAGATCTCATAATATTTTCTTAGTTGGCCTGGAACTAAGTGTATATATATATATATATATATATATATATATATATATACACACACACACACACACACACACACACACACACACATATATATATATATATATATATATATTAGATAATTTTGGACTCATAAAGATTTGTCTGCTTCTGCCTCCTGAGTGCTGGGATTAAAGACATGTGGCATCATGCCTGGTTTCACTGTTTTTGGGACAGGATGTCTCACTGAACCTGGAGTTCACCAGTTTAAGTAGACAGGTTGGTCAGCAAACCCAGGAATCCTCTTGCTAAGTGCTGGATCTACAGATGTGTTTAGCAACGTCTGCCTTTGATTTGGGTTCTGAGGATTGAGCTCACTCTTTCACATTTTCGTGTGATAAGTTCTTTACTGATTGAGACACCTCCCTAGTCCTATGTATGTTTCTTTGTAAGTATGGTATCTTTTCATAATAAATATACACACTAAAAGAATTACAGTTTGATACTGTATATTATCTTTCTTTGCAATTACTTTAATGGATTATTTTGGGTAAATCATGGTTTTATTTAACCTTTATGCTTGATAATTTGATTTAGTAGTATCCATCGTATCAGAAAGAATGAGGTAACAGACAGTACATATATGCTTCCAAATAGCTGGGGAATTTTGCCAAAGTAATTTATTTGCTAATTTATCTTTTTTTTACTAATTTGAAATAACATTTAATTGAACAATATGGGCCATTTCTGGACTATATTTTGTTAAGCTAATTAAATACACTTTATTATTATGTTTTCATATTTTGTAGCTCTAAATCTGCTGAAAATGTTTTATCTACTTTCTTCTTTTCCGTTATATAATACGCCTTTGCCAATTCTTTCAATACAGGAGTTCTTTAGAGCCCTCTTTCCCCCTGCAAATC
This sequence comes from Arvicola amphibius, assembly GCF_903992535.2. Classification (NCBI taxonomy): domain Eukaryota; kingdom Metazoa; phylum Chordata; class Mammalia; order Rodentia; family Cricetidae; genus Arvicola; species Arvicola amphibius. The sequence continues at coordinate 24,303,991 of NC_052061.1, read as the reverse complement.
TTGAGATTTTGTAGGAATGTGGATAGCATGAAAAGCATTTAGGAATAGGAATGTCTTCATGATAGAGAAGATACAGGGCATCTAGAGAATTTTCATCTGTTATTTTTCATGTAACATTTGGAGGCATATCTGAAGGAGACGTTTTATTATTATTTCAGGCTTAGTTGTTTTGACAAGTACCCTCATATCAAGGCTGGGCAACACAACCCAGTAGGAAGAAAAGGGTCTTAAGAGCAGACAAAAATTTGGAACCACTCTCGATTCCCACAGCATCCCAGAATACCAGTCTACACAACCAGAGGACATATGCAGAGAACCTCATTCAGACCCATGCAGGCTCTGTGATTGTTGCTTCAGTCTCTATGAACTTCTATGAGCCATGCTTAGTTGATTTTGTGGGCTATGTTTTTCTGGTTTCCTCAACCCTTCTGGATCCTCTAATCCTTCCTCATCCTCTTCTGTAGGGTTCCCCAAGCTCTGCCTAATATTTGGTTGTAGCTCCCTGCATCTGTTCCCATGAGTCACTGGAGGAAGCTTCTCTGATGACAGTTGGGTTAGGTACCAATCTATGAGTATAGCAGAATATCATTAGGAATCATTTCATTGACTTTGTTTGGTCAGTTGTGTTGGTTTCACCCTAGGTCTCTAGGCTATCTGGTCTCAGGTTTCTGGATTTCCAGACAATGCCTGGTACGGACTCCCTCTTGAGTGAGTGGAGTTAAGTAATGACTGGGCCTCAAGTTAGACCAGTCATAAGTTGGCCACTCCCACAATTTCTGCAACACCATTACCCCAGAACGTATTGCAGGCAGGAAAAATTGTAAACCAAAAATTGTAGGCCTTGTGGCTGAATTGGTATTAAATTTCTCTTTTGGTAGCCTGCAGAATAATTTTCCGTGTCAAAGAACATGAGTGTGTTCTTTTCTTCACACTAGAACATGAGTATGAAGACTCCATGTAGGCACCATCTCAACTTCTCCATGTTAAATGTGTTGTGTGGGTGTTGTGCTTAGCAATAGGCTTCCATTGTCAGTTTGTGGAGAGCATCCCACTGTCTTGGCAAAAACCTGGGTTTCTGAGACCTAACATGCCAGTCTTTTACTGATGATAAAAGGGCAATGGAATCTGCTCTGTAACAACTTCCTACTGCAATAGGCATTGCTGTTTAATATTGGACAAAGCTCGGAAGGGAAAGAAGAATACAGGCTGGGGCACACCTTTTTTGCTTACTGTCCAGGTTCTGTGGGAACACCTGGGGCTAGTGAAATACCAGCTCATCTGGAGCTATCAGGGATATAGGTTTCAAGGAACACTGGGGATAGCATATAGCAGGCAGTTTTAGAGTAGTCTTCACTTGATTGAATGCAAACTAGGGACAGAAGGTAAAATTAAAGAGAAAAATTTCGGGTGTACATTTGAAATTTCCAGGTCACTGATCCTGGCAGTTTGGGGAGGGGAGTCCCAAGGGTAGGAACACACACACACAGACACACACACACACACACACACACACACACACACACACACACACAGAGAGAGAGAGAGAGAGAGAGAGAGAGAGAGAGAGAGAGAGAGAGAGAGAGAGAGCCCACCTTCAGGAATAGGCAGGTGGGGAAACAGGAGTACTTATCTAGAGTCCATCTGACCTATGAGAGGTGGATCTAAGTCAATTCCCTGAACCTTACATGACTTTTTTTAAGTTTGCAAAAAGAGATAGATGTTTTAGCTATATTAGCATCACCACTGTTTGTAATCTTTACTGAAATCCCTGTTGTTGAAGAAGCAGCAGACTCACACTTTGAGTCAGTGTAAAAATCCTGGGGACCCAAAGATGATTCTGGGTTAAAAGTAGTAACATACTTTTCAGAGCACTGGATATGTAGATTAGACAAATGTTTAAGTTTATGCTTAAAAGATACTAGAAGGAAATTAAAATTTTCAGCTTGTATTATCAGAAATTCATTGATTAAGTAAAAACTCTGAACTTTTGAAGTCTTAGTATAATGGTAGCATATTGAGGGAAACAAATCTGAAACATTTTAACGTTTGTAAGTTTATCTCTTTCATATAGTGAAGTCGGTCAACAAGGTAATCTGTTTGCCTTTCTCAGCAAGAGACCTAGTAGCTCTAGAATCCAAGTTACATATACAATATAATCTAAGCAAGAGTTGATTCTAAGTTACATATACAATATATTCTAAACAAGAGTTGAAACATAAGATTACTTATGTATAAATTTTTAACTATAAGTCTTTTGTTTTAAGTTTGAAGGAAGATTTTGTTATATAGATTCTTTAACCACACCCAATGAATTTTTAATCTTTACCTGTAAACAGATAAAGACTGTTTACACAATAGTCTTAAAAGTTTTTTTTTTGAGAGCAGAATGTTGAGATGAAATATTTTCAAGAGTGGAAAGTTGGAAACCTTAGAAATAAGGGAATTTGGGATCATTTGTGCAGTAGCAGAAGTTGTTACAAGTTGTGAGAATTTGGAACTCAAGTGTGCTGTCTTTGGCCATTAATCTCTATGGAGGACAAGCTACTTGCAGCAAGAGTGAGGCTTTAATAAAATCTGAGTCTGTGCAGGAAACTGAGTCTGAGAAGAAAAGGAGAAAAGATTGAGAAAGGAACTCAACCCTGGAGAGGGTTTCTTTCTCTCTTTTTTTTAGTTTTATTTTTTTTAAAAAGAAAACAAACTTTTTCATTTACATACCAAACCCAGTTGTTCCCACTCCTTCCCCTCCTCCCATTCCCTCCAACTTCCCCCCACCAGCATCCACTCCTCTGAGAGGGTAAGGCACATTGCTTTGGAGAAGATCCAAGGCCCTTCCTACTATATCTAGTCTGAGCAAAATATCCATCCGAAGAGAATGGGTTACCAAAACGCCAATACAAGCAGTAGGAATAAATCCTGGTGCCACTGCCAGTCTGCCCCAGCCATACAACTGTCACTCACATTCAGAGGGACTAGTTTTGTCCCATGCTGGTTCCTTTTCTGTTCAGCTGCAGTTGGTGAGCTCCCATTAGCTCAGGTAGACTGTTTCGGTGGGTTTCTCCCCATATTACCCCTTTCTCTCCCCTCTTCCTTCCCCCTTCCTGTTAAGTCCTCCTTTACTGTTGTCTCCTCACTCCACCCTAGCTCTGTCCATTTACCTGTGAATTTCATTTTTTAACAACTGAGCAATACTTCACTGTGTAAATGTATCACATTTTCATTAAGGGATTTGTTGATTTCTTCCAATATTTTGTTTGTTTTTTTCCTCCACTTCTTTTAACGGAATTTTTCATTTCCTGTTTAAGGGCCTCAATCATCTTCATAAAATTATTTTTAAGGTTGTTTTCTTCTGTTATATGTTGTTCAGGTCTTACTTCTGTAGAATCACCAGTTTCTGGTGGTGCCATAGTGCTGTTTATGTTGTTGAATAAGTTCTTACACTGTCATCTACCCATCTCTTCCTCCAGTGAGTGGGACCTGTGCTTCAGAGTGTTCACTCTTCCTCTGGTTGATGCAGGTGATGCCTGTGACCCCAGTGATAGTTCCTCCAGGTACAAATGGGACAACACCTGCAGTGGTAGCAGATGCAGTAAGGAATGGACCATAGGCATTAGGGACTCCTCCAGATGTGGGTAAGGCCAAGGGTCTAGTGGTCATTTTTGCAATCTGTTCAGGGACCTCTAGGTTGTGTCCAACTTCTGGCTATTATGAGTAGAGCAGTGATAAACTTGATGAACATGTGTCTCTGTGGTAGAAGGACTGTTCTTTGGGTATTTGCCTGTCTTAGTTAGGGTTTCTATGGCTGTGATGAAACACCATGGTCAAAAAGCAAACTGGACAGGAGAGGAAAGGGTTTATTTGGCTGACACTTCCATAGTGCTGTTCACATCTAAAGAACAATTGGGAATTTATCCAGGGCAGAAACCTGGAGGCAGTAGCTGACGAAGAGCCCATGGAAGGGTACTGCTTACCGACTTTCTCCACCTGCTTTTTTTTTTTTTTTTTCTTTTTTTGGTTTTTCGAGACAGAGTTTCTCTGCAGCTTTTTTTAGAGCCTGTCCTGGAACTAGCTCTTGTAGACCAGGCTGGCCTGGAACTCACAGAGATCCGCCTGCCTCTGCCTCCCGAGTGCTGGGATTAAAGGCGTGCGCCACCACCGCCCGGCTCTCCACCTGCTTTCTTAAAGAACCCAGGTCCACCAGCCCGGGGATGGAACTGCCCTCAACGGACTGGGCTCTCCCCCAGCAATTACTCTTAAGAAAATGCTAGATCTTACAGAGACATCTTCTCAATTGAGTTTCCCTCCTTTCACATAACCCTAGTTTGTTTATCAAGTTGACATAAGTCTAGCCAGCAAAATGTAGGAGATCTGACTCTACCTCTCCTTGACTGCAGCACTCAGAAGACAAGGCCCTGTTCCTGCTTGAACAGCACAGTAGAGCTAACCTAGGTCACAGGTGATGTGCCCCTGTAAAAGTATGTGGGCGATCTAGCCACACTCCTCATGGGCCATAAGGTAGAGTGGGCAAGGGAAAGAAGACCCTCTAGCTCCCACTCCTTGTGACCTATGAGAGATAGGAGAGCTAGTTTGGGGGCCATGAAAGGGGAGAATTGGCACTGCTTCTTACCCAGGATGACCCCTTTGGCAGGAGCATCGGTGAGCTGGTCTAGAGGATGTAAGAGCAGGAGAGCTGACCCCACTACCTCATCAGCCGTGTGGTGGCATGGACGAGGGGAAAATGCCCTACCTCTCATCACATGTGATCTACGGGGGCTGGGAGAACTGGCCCAGCAGCACAAGCATGAGAGAGCTGGTCCTGCTCTTCATAGACTGCAGTGCTTGGGAAAGCAGGCCCTGAACCTCATCTGGGGAGCACACTAGAACTGACCCTGTTTGTGGGTTTGCCGGTGATCTGGTTCTATGGACATAAGAGCAGGTGTCCCCTTCTTTGTATGCTCTGTGATATCATGGGGATGGAGATATACCCTCCATCCCTACCCCTTGCCAACTGTGGCAGATAAGAAAGCTGGGCTAAGAGGCATCACCAACTGCAGTAATTGGGAGAGTGAACCTTATCTGGGCAAAAGAAGAGAGCTGGCCTTGGAGTATGGGAGAGCTGGATCCAAGGGTCTGAGAGCAGAAATTGCACTGCTCCCTGTTGCCTGCTGCATTGGGTGAGCTAGCTTGGGGTAGCCCTGGAGGGCTCACCCTGGAGGGGATGATGGGGGAAAGTGGGTAAGCCAACCAACCCGCTACCACCCAGGCCACACCAACGTTCACTTCATGCATGAACTGCTGGAGTATGTGAATGGGCAGGATCTGCAGATCCAAAGTTACAGAATCTCCATGACACAGGACAACAGCAGAATCTACATGAGGAATTCCAGTGAGGGCCCAGTATCAATAAGGCATCAGAAGCCAGATTTGAGCCAGAGCAATGATATCTTACAAGAAACATTCACAAGTAAAGATGTATGGACTAACCAGTATACTGTGTGACTCACTGGGTCACACTACAGCTTCCACCAAAAATTTTCTTTTTTTTTTAAGGCTATACTTCTAAATTTTGTTTTGTTTTAGGGGGTAGGTAACAAGGATGGAAGTGAGGGGATGAGGAGAGGAGTGAGGTCAGGATGCATGATGTAAAATCCACAAAGAATCAATAAAAAGTTTAAAAATTATGATGGTAAATGGCTCACAGGACAAATTTTCTACTTGAAGCACTGTTTGGATCTAATTGGATATAACCAGGTTCCTTTCTGGTCTCCTGTGAAAGTGTACTAGAGTTAAACAAGGATAGTTTAGTGGAAGGCCAAGTGGGAGGGAGTACAGATTTATGCATATACAGCACTGCTTAATACTGGCTTAGAGTATTAGCTAGGACTGCACTTTTTTTTGCTTTCAGAAAAAAACACTGTGGGGGATAGCATTAAATAGAGGATGATTCTAGACACTGCTGTCCAAAGAAAGGATGTGTTGATTGTAGAATATTGTACAATATTGTATTGCTGTGATTGCTGTAATAAAAAGCTGAATGGCCAATAGCTAGGCAGGCTATACAGGCAAAATATCCAGGGAAAGAAAGAAAGAGGAGGAGGAATCTAGGTGCACAGGAGATGCCAGGAGACATGGAGGGGAAACAGGAGGTGCAAGATGGAAGAGAGGTAATGCCATGTGATAGAACATACATTAATATAAATGTTTTAAGTTATAAGAACTAGTTAGAAACAAGTCTAAGCTATAGGCCAAAGTCTTCATGTCATTGTTTGGGAGTTGGCTGGTGAGACAGAAAAAGACACATGACAGCATGTCAGATCTGGTATAGGGAGACTAGGTCAGTGGCTGAGGTACTGCACTCTGAAATTTGTCATTGCTTTGAGTTTCTGTCCATTTAAGGTGATGTTGACTATAGGATTCTTTTATAAATTGTTTTTATTATGTTGAGGTATGTCCCTGGTACTCCTAATCTCTCCAGGACTTTTTTTTTTTTATCATGAATGGGGTGTTGTATTTTGTCAAAGGACTTTCCTACATCTAATGAGATGACCATGTGTTTTTGTCTTTGAATTTGTTTACATCATGACTATATTTATCTATTTAGGTATATGGAACCATCTCTGCATCTCTGGGATGAAGCCTACTTGATCATGGTGGATGATCTTTTTCATGTGTTCTTGGATTTGGTTTGGAGGATTTTATTTAGTGTTTTTGCATCTGTGATTATAAGGGGAAATATATTCTTGTTCTTTTTTGAATCTTTGTGTGGTTTGGATATCAGGGTGACTATGGCCTCATAAAAAGAATGTGACAATGTTCCTTCTGTTTTAATTTTGTGGAATAATTTGAGGAATATTAATGTTATGTTTTATTTGAATGTCTGAAAAAATTCTGCAATAAAACTGTTTTGGGTCCTGGTCTTATTTTTTGGTGGGGAAACTTTTAATAACTGCTTCTATTTCCTTAGGGGTTATAAATCTATTTAAATGATTTATTTGATCTTGATTTAAATTTGGTAAGTAATACCTATTGAGAAAATTATTCATTTCTTTCATATATTTCTAATTTTGAACAGGTTTTTAGCCTAAGTTGGGGGTAGGACATGGAAATAAGGTTGGAAGGACGGGAAGGGAGTGATGTGGGAACTGAACCGAGGGAGTGGGAAAGTTCCATGGGTAAGCCTCCTCTGGCTGGTGTGCTCTGCACTTGAGCAGGGGATGTCCCCCTGAGTTGGGGACTGGGACATGGCAATGCGAGTGGGTTGTGAAGAGGGAAGGCATGGTGGCAGATTGGGTTTGTGGTAACCGAACCAAGGAAATGTTTGCTCTTGATTTAACTTTAGTAAGTAGTACTTACCAAGAAAACTATTGATTTATTTGATTTTTCAGTTTGGTGAAGTAGAGGTTTTTAAATTATATATTTATAGATGGGCAGTGGTAGAGCACACATTTAACCTCAGCATTCAGAGGACAGTTTCAGGTGAATATATGTGAGTTCATGGCCAGCTCAGTCTATAGACTGAGTTCCTGGACAGTCAAAGCTGTGACAAAGACAAACCCTGTCTCAAAGAACAAACAAATATACATACACACCAAAAATATGTACTTAGGACTCTCTGGATTTCCTTGGTATTTGTTGTTAATTTGGATATTATTTCTCTGCCTTTTAGTCTATCTTGCTTATTTTCTCTAAGAAATCTTTGTTTCATTGAATCTCTGTATTTTTATTTATTGATTTCAGCCCTCAATTTAATCATTTCTTGTAATCTACTCTTTTGGGTGTACTTGTTTCTTTCTGTTCTACAGCTTTCAGGCGTGCTGTTAATTTACTAGTATGAGAGCTCTCCACTTTTTTATGTATGCACTTAGAGCTATGAACTTGCTTCTTAGAACTGCTTTCATTGTGTCTCATAAGTTTAGATGTGTTGTATATTCATTTTCATTAATTTTTATCTCTGTCTTAATCCAGTTTTGTATATAATGTTATTTTAAGTTGTGCTACTTTTGTTCATGCTGCATTTGTTTAACTGTGAAACTGTGATTCTTTGCCTGTCTAAGATACCCGATGGTCTAATAAAGAGCTGAACAACAGCCTATAGTGAGGCAAAAGAAAGGACAGGCTAGGCTGGCACACAGAAAGAATAAAAAAGAAGGAGAAATTTGGGAAGACAGGGTCATGGAATGAGAGAAGAAGGATGACTCCAGGGACCAACCATTCTGCTACACAGCAAGCCATGGAGTAAGAGTGAAAATAAGATATTCAGACATAGGAAAAAAGAAAGTTTAGAGGCAAAAGGTTGATGGAATAATTTAAGTTAAAGAAAGATGGCTAGAAACAAACATAGCTAAGGCCAGGTTTTATAAGTAACAATAGCCTCTGCGTGTGATTTATTTGGGGGCTGGGTGGCAGACCCCTAAAAGACCAAAGACTGAAGGAGTTTATTGAGTAAAGAGTAAAAAATCAACAACATTACCACCAACACACTTTTCATCCAGTGGAGGGTTGTTCAGTTCTTCCATGAGATTGTAAGCTTTCTGTTGTTTCTGTCGTTGTTAAAATCCAGCTTTAACCTGTGGAGGTCTGATAGGATGCAGCGGGGTGATTCAATTTTCTTGTATCTCTTGAGATTTGCTTTGTGACTGAGCACGTGATCAATTTTGGAAAATGTTCCATGAGTTGTTGAGAAGGTGGTGTATTCTTTTGTGTTTGGTTGAAATGTTCTGTAAATGTCTGTTATGTTCATTTGGTTTATAACGTCAGTTAGGTCTAGTGTTTTTCTGTTTAGTTTTTGTGTGGATGACCTGCCTAATGGGAAAAATGGGGTATGGAGTCTCCCATTATTAGAGTGTGAGGGTCAATATGTGACTTAAAATATAGTGTTTTAGAAACACGTGTATCCTTGTATTTGGGGCATAGATATTAAGAATTAAAATGTCCTCTTGGTAGATCTTTCCTTTGATGAGTATGAAGTATCCTTTCCCATCTTTTGATTAATTTTGGTTTGAAATTTAATTTTGTTAGATATTAAAATAACTATACCATCTTGAGTTTTTGTTCCACTTCTTTGAAATATCTTTTTCTAACCCTTTATCCTGAGGTAATAGTGACCTTTGATGGTGAGTTGTTTTTCTTGTATGCAACATAAAGATAGTCCCTGTTGAGTCTATTATGTTAACCAATATCTTTTTATAAGGAAATTAAGTCTATTGATATTGAGGGATATCAGTGACCAACGATTGTTAATTCTGGTTATGTTGTTGTTGGTGGTGGTGGTTGTGGTGGTGGTGTGTGTGCTCTTCTTTTGGTTTTGGTAGTATGAGATTATTTCCTGTGTTTTCATGGATATAGTTAGCTGCCTTGGGTTGGATTTTTCCTTCTACCTCCTTTTGTAGGGCTTTGGAGATATATATTGTTTAAATATGACTTTATCATGGAATATTTTCTTTTCTCAATCTATGGTAACTGAAAGTTTTGTTGGGTATAGTAGTCTAGGCTAACATCTGTGGTCTCTTAGGGTCTGCAGCACATCTGCCCACGTCCTTCTGGCTTTAGATTCTCCATTGAGAAGTCAGGTGTAATTCTAATAGGTCTGCCTTTATATGTTTCTTGGTCTTTTTTTTTCTTTAAGCTTTTAATATTCTTTCTTTGTTATGTATTTTTAGTGTTTTGATTACTATGTGGAGAGGGCACTTTCTTTTCTGGTCCTATCTATTTGGTGTTCTGTAAGCTTTTTGTACCCTGATAGGCATGTTCTTTAGCTTGAAAATTTTTTCTGATTTTGTTAAAAAATAGTTTCTTGGATTTTGAGCTGGTTGTCTGCTCCTCTCTTTCTTAGGTTTGCCTTTTCACAGTGTCCCAGATGCCCTGGATGCTTTGTGACAGGAAATTTTTAGTTTTAACATTTTCTTTGATTGTGTGTTCACTTTTTGAAACCATTATCTTCCATGTCTTAGGTTCTTCCATTTCTTCTATTGTGTTGGTGAAGCTTGCCTTTGTAGTTCCTGTTTCCATTCCTAATTTTTCATTTCTAGAATTCCCTCATTATGTGATGTAATAAGAGGCCACTTGTTCCTTCCCAGCTGCTCAGCCCCAAATAACCACACAGAAAACATATTATTTGTAATACTGTTTGGCCAATAGCTTAAGGGTATCTGTCTAACTCATATCCTAAACTAACCCATCTCCATTAATCTGTGTATCTCCCTTTGTCTGTGGCTTATAGGGCAAAGTTCTGTCCCTGACATCTGTCTCCAGTGGGGCTACATGGTTTCTTACTGACTCCACCTTCTTTCTCCCAGCATTCAGTTTAGTTTTCCCTGCCTATCTCTACTCTTCCTTATCAGGCCAAGCCAGTTTCTTTGTTCATTAACAAATAAAAGCAACACATATACAGAAGGACCTTCCACACCATTTCCCCCTTTCTGTTTAAATAAAAAAGAAGGTTTTAACTTTAACATAGTAAAATTACATATAGTAAAACAGTTATCAAGAAAGAATTATAGTTACAATATTTATATCTACTTTATCTTTTATCATAACGAAGGAAAACTACAACTATAACTATCAATTCTTTAACTCCATCAAAGACTCTAGTAGAATAGTAATATTATTATTACCTAAGTAAACAGGAAGTACATTGTAAGCAACTTCCAAAACTCTAGAATTGACAGAGACATTTTGCTGCCTAGACAGTCACCCAAAGTTCTTCGGTAATGTTGGGGCATCCAGTCTTCAGCCTACAGGCCCATAGTATCCAGCAGACTTCTTCACAAAGCAGGAAATTTGAAGTTCTTTTCTGCCTTGTAATGGCAAAGTCCATCAGTTTCTTTCTTCTGTGTCCTGAAGAATGTCTGGCAGACTCTTTCATGAAGCAGGAACCCTTAAGGATGGTCTCATTTTTAGGCAAGTTCAGCAGTCATTCTTCTGTGGGTCCTGCATGTCTACTTCATATAGCATAACATCAAGCACTCCCGGCAAGAGCAGTTTCTTGCCCAAATGCCTAACAAATTCCATAGGAGCCTCTTCAATGTCCATCTTCTTCTTGAAGTAATTGGTGCTGACAGGAGCGTATGTGTCTCACTGTCATGACAAGCCTAAGTTTAAAACATTTTAAATGCCATTTTCTGAAGGTCTTTGAAATGTTTGAAGATTATCTATCTAACTGAAATATATCTCTATATATCTAGAAAACCTAACTAACATGACTAAAAGTTTGACTATTATAGATGATTATCTATTAACTTATATTTCTTTTTATACGTTACATTTTTAAATGAGTTACACAAACACAATACCTTAATCAAAAGCAGAAATACACACATATATATATATATATATAACATAAAATTTATATCAATAAAGAAGATCCATACCAAGGCAAAGTATCTATCTCTATAATATATCTCTCTTTAAATGTAAATAAACATTTATAAACAATCATTTAGGGAATTTGGCGTAGTTCTCTCCAAACTTCTTTCTGCTTTTTGTTGGGCGAAATATTTTTTGGGGGTGTTCACGGCAACATTTCAGGAAGATTTGTTCTATCAAACCCATTATTCTGGAATGAATCTACAGGTTCTCATCCTCTGTGGAAACAAACAAAAAAAGAACCTTTTTTCCAAAGCAACATAACCCTAGACCCAATTCTGAAGTCAAGATGCCTTTTTGTTGATTTAACTTAGTAGTCCATTACAATGAAATGTCTCTCTGTTCTTAGCACTTTCACAGTCAAAAATTCAAAGAGAATACAATAGTATACAAAATTCAGACTCTCTGTGTATTTTCCATTTTACATGCCTTATTTTTATTACTCTGCTATGTTTTTACAAGTTTATTATTTATTTTATTATCTTTACTCCTTTAATGTATGACTATTTGTAGTCTCTTTATTATATTTACTCTCCCTTTATTCTTTTTCTTCTCTCTCCCAAGCCTACATACATTTATCCATAACTGTGACCCATTTAAAGGTCTTTTTTTAAAATCTGGATTCATCTTTATTGCATATCTGTAATTCTTTTCTGACCAGAACCACTTATTTTTATGCTAAGTGAGCATGACTAGGGATAAGGTGGCCCGGCCTGCTTGCTCTGCTCAGTCCAATAAGCCTGAGGCATGTTTGTTGCCTCTGAGAGCCAGGCACATTGCCCCATTTTTAGGCACACAGTGGTTCTATGTCTCCATTAAGCAAGTTGTAGCCTCTGCTCACAGACCCATTTAAATGCTCTGTAGTGGGAAAGTCAGAGCCATTTGTGCTGGTGAACCAGGAAGCCTTCTTAAAGGAGCTGTACAGATTTTGCTGATACTGCTGAGTCAGTAAGCCTTTTCTTAAAAGAATTGTGCCTCTTCTTGCTTCTAGAAAACAAGGCCCACCTAAGGAAAAAAATGTGGCTAAACTTTGTCTTATAGTGTCTAGAATTCCTTTCTAATCCCTCTCAGGTTTTATGTGGATTTAGCTAGCACACATTGGAGGGCCAAGGCCTCCTACTACAATGTGATTTCTTTATTGCTTCTATTTCTCTTTTCCAGTTTTGAAAATTTTTATTTATTTCCTCCAACTGTTTGTTTGTTTGTTTGTTTGTTTATTGCTTTCTTTGAGTGATTTATTCATTTTCTGTAGTTTCTTTTTCTCAATTTCTTTAAGGGATTTTTTTCATTTCCTCTTTAAGGGCCTCTATCGTTTTCTTATAGTTGGTCTTAAAATCTTTTTATTGTGCTTCAGCTACATGGAATACTCAGGGTCTGCTGTGGGTAGGATAACTGGGCTTTGGTGGTGACATGTTACCTTGGCTGTTGTTGATTATGCTCTTATGCCAGTGTCTAGGTATTTGGCTTTGGGGTGACCATGGTCTGCTTTCTGCGCTGGTATTTGTTGGGTGGGTGTTTGTTCCTTAGTTTCTTTTTTCTCTCTGGATTTTCAGAGAGTGTGGTAACTGTGTGTTGCATATTTACTGCTTAACTGGTGTGTTCACAGGAAACGCTTGCTGGTGGTAGAGGGTTGGGAAAATGGAGGCCAGGGAGAGATGGTCTTTTGTTGTGCTAGGGATGTACTGGCAAAGGCTGGCTACATACAGAGTGATACTTCCATAAGATTCTACTACCTTTTGATATCATTACCATCTTAGGTTGTGCATGCATACTCCATCATGCTCACACAAAGAAGAAATTACCTAAAGATGTGTTTCCCAGCACATATTCCTGGTGTTAAAGAACAAATTTGTCCTTGAATACTGTGGTGACTCAAATACAAATGGCCCAGTTAAGTTCATGCTTGATTCCCAGCTGATGAACTGTCCTGGAAGTATGGGAAGGTGTGTCCTTGTTGGTGGGGGAGTGGTCTTGCTGGAGGAGATGCGTCACTGGGAGTGGATCTTCAGCTTTTAGAATCCTATGAGAGACTTAGGGTCTTTATAATCTGCTTAAGGATCAGGATGAAGCTCTTAGCTGCTTCTTCAGTACAATTCCTGCCTGAAGCCATGTTGCCTGCCATGATGATAATGGACTAAGTCTCTGAAAATGTAAGCAATCCCTCAAATAAATGACTTCTTTTATGAGTTGCCTTAGTCACAGTGTCCTTCATAGCAATAGAACATTGACTAAGACAGATATCATATCTTTTATTTTGTTAGTATTCTTCAAATATAACTTTATTTATCTGAAACCATGCTTTAAATCATACTCCTTACTACCTTTACAGCAGACTCTTCATTAGTCGTAGACAATACCCACTTATACCCATTTATATACACAACATTTCTATTCACAATGGGAATGAGGACTTTAAATGAAAAGTTTTGGGGAAAGAGTATTTTCATCTGTGGGAAGGCCTGAGGCTTATAAATGAAGAGGTCCAAAAATTTATAGACTTAAATAAAATTTAAAAAATTTGGGAATAAATAGATGCTCAGAGACAGGAGTCCCAATTGGCAAAATGTCAAGCATAGTTTAACAGGATATATTTTTTTTCTTTCAGAAGCTTCTCAGAATAAATCTGATATTCTAAACTTGGAGGCATTAGGCATTGTGAACCTTGGAGTTCCAGTGATGGACACTATAAAGAGTACAGCTCTCTTGGTGGCTTTATGGGCAGTGGACATAGATCAATTAGAGTTAGAACAGTGACCCTAGTGGCAGGAAGAGTAAAAACTCAAAATCAAATTTGAACAGCAACATTCCTACTGATTAGGGTTTTTTTGCATAAAATTACCAAAATCTGGTCTGTAAGGGAAACAAGGTATAGAGAGGCTTTAATCACTTGTGGGAACTCTGGAAGGGTTTCTATACTTCTGGATAATGAATATCTACAGCCACTGCATTGCTCGTAGATAGTAACCATGACATTTTAACTAATATTATCCTTAAGAGCTGGTTGTGGGAGGTCTTCCACTCTGTAACACCCTGACAGCAACAGGAAGAAGTAGGGTCTGTGAGGTCCCAGTTCAGAACCCCTATCCTTCACTTTATACTAACATTTGAATCATCTTGGCATTCTTTGAGACCAAGTGACCTTTGGCTGTCTTCTTGTGATAGTTTGAAGAAAAATGGTCCCTATGAGTAGGAGTATCATTAGAAGGTGCGGCTTTGTTGGAGTAGGTGTGGCCTTGTTTGAGAAAGTATGTCCCTGTGGCTAGGATCTGGGGTCTCCCATGCTCAAGTTATGCCCAGATATAGCACAGTTCATTTCCTGTTGACTGTGGCTCATGATGTAGAGCTTTCAGCTCATTCTACAGTGCTACACTTACTTGTATGCTACCATGATGTTAATGGACTCAACCTCTAAAACTGTAAGCTAGCTCAAATGAAGCATTTTTCCTTTATAAGAGTTGCCATAGTTATGGTGTCTCTTCACAGCAATGGAAACACTTACTGAGACAGAAACTGAAACTGGGGATTGGGGTATTGTTGTGATAGGCCTGACCATGCTTTTGACTTTGAACTTTTTTTTTTTAATTTAGACTTTGGGATTTTGGGGTCAGGAAAGCAGTGCAATGCTTTAAGCACTGTATAATGAGCCATACTAGTAGAAACATGGAAGATTGTGGTACTGAGGGTTATTTGAACTCAAGATGTTTCAGAGGAGAAAACTTTCAGTACATTGCCTAGAAATAGTTCTTGTGATATTTTGGTGAAGAAATGTGGCTGCTTTTTTGCCCTTGTCTGAAGAGTCTGACTGAGAATAAAGTGAAGAGGTTTGGATTAATTTCCTTTTCAGAGAAAATCTCAAAACAGCCTCATATGGTTATTAGTTTTAACTATAATGGAAATTTATAATGAAAATAGCAAGACAAACAAGTAAAAATGTACAATTTGATGACAAAAGGAGCACCAGGAAGTAGAATGGAGCTAAATCCTGTGCTCAAGGAGATAAACAGATTAAGAAATAGAATAAAAGGAGTAGTGACTTCAGGGTAAGACTCACCCAGCTAAGCTTCCAACTTTTGAAATAGAATTAAAAAACAGCTTATGTTCAGATGTGGTGGTGCATGACTTTAATCCCATTGAACAAGGGGCCATGTTCCAGCCCCAGCAAGCAGCAGAATTTGGCAGCTCCAACCACATAGTTTTGAGTTTAGAGTTAAAAATAGAAAGGGGTTAGGGAATCTTCCTTTGTGACTAATAAAAGCTTCTGGGACCAGGCATATGTAAGGGGTATCCCTGAGTCGAGGCCTAGAGAGGCCATAGAGTGAAACTGTGAAGTTAAAGCCTGGATTACCTTAAAACTCCCAAATGTTGGAGATAGTAGAGCCATGGGATACCTGCTGAGGAAAGTTACTAATAGGAAGTGGAACCAGCCCAAGAGTAAGAAGTATGTTTTAGTCGACAAAGTTGAACAGAGTTGGAGAACTGAAGAGTACTTTGACGTCAGACATGGAGATGCAGTTTGGAGTTTGCCCAGTTGGTTATCAGTCTTGCTTAGGTCCATTATTTCTTCACCATGCTCTCTTCCCTCCCATTTAGAATGGTAGTGTATATTTTGTGCAATTGTACATTGGAAGTATGTGATCTTCTTTTCATTTTGATTTTAAGGGGATTATAATTAAGAGATTACATGAATCTCAGAAGAGATTTTGAATTTTAGACTTTTACATATGTTTGAGACTGTTATAGATTATGGGCACTTCTGAAGTTGGACTGAATGTATTTTTGCATTATGATATTGTTATAAGTCTATTGGGACTATGGAGTGAAATGTGGTAGTTTGAAAGAAAATGTCCCCCATGGGAAGTGACAGTATTAGGAGATGTGGCTTTGATGAAATAGGTATGACCTTGTTTGAGGAAGTGTGTCCCTGTGGGGATATGTTCTGAGGTCTCTTGTGTTCAAGCTACTACCAGTGTGGAGCACAGTATACTTCCTGTTGACTTTGGATCAAGATGTAGAACTTTTAGCTCCTTCTCTAGCACCACATCTACCTGCATGTCACTATGGTGATATTGGATTAAATCTCAGAAACTGTAAGCTAGCCCCAATGAAGTGTTTTCCTTTGTAAGAGTTGCCATGGTCATGGTGTCTATTCACAGCAATAGGAACTCTTACTAAGATAGGCTTCTATTCCTTGGGTGTCCCAATAAATACAACTACGCTGTATGCACTTCCCCATGACCAAGTGATGGAGGTATTGATTAAGCTTAGCAATATGGAATACGTAAATATATATGTTTGAGTCTTATATCACTGATAAAACATTTTTCCGTTCTGTCTCTTCATTTTAGTTAAGAATGCTATTGTTTTTGAATAATATTCCAAATTTATCTTGTGTTTCTGATTTTAAATGGTAGAAATAAAATAGGATTGAACTATATACTGTTTCATGTTTTTTTCTAATATAATGTTTTCAAGGAACTTTTAGATCCTGGCCAGTGTGAAAAGGCATGGATGCAAAAATAAGATTTAAGAACAAAATTTCTCTAGGTTTAAAGAGAGGATATAGCCTAGATATGTTGGATCTGGCCTTTAATCCCAGCACTCAGGAGGCAGAGGCAGGAGGATCTCTGAGTGTCAGGCCAGCCTGGTCTAAAGACTGAGTTCCAAGTCAGCCTAGGCTATACAGAGAAATTCTGTCTCAAAAGACATAAACAAAAAAGACAGAATAAAAAAAAGTATATAGCAAGAAGCATCATATTAGAAACATTTCTTGGTTTATTTTCTCTAAAATACTTTTAAATATAGATTCATATCTCCATGCAGTAGGACAAATTGAACCCTGCTACATTTTTCTACACATAGAAAATGAAAATAACAATTATGTAACTGGATTACTTGCTCAACGCATTAGTCAGTACTACTGAGTTGGAGTAATATTATAATAAACAGAAAAACAATCATGTTCAAGTGAAATAATAAATATAAAGTTTTATTTGGTACACCAACCAAGAAGTGCTTCACAAGATAGTTTGAAGACATGAGAAGAATTATATTCCCTTCAGCTCAGCTGTATAACATCATAATAAAACACAGTCATGATTGTTTGGGTCATTTCAGAGACAAGAACCAGATCCTATGTGAATCACATATGATTCAGCTTTTTACTTGGCACAAATGATCCTCTAGTAAAGTATAGTCATTTAATTTAAATATGCTTGGTGTTTCAAACAAGCAGTAATGTATTATTTTGGAATGTGTGAATGATCACAGCTTGAAGAGTTAGCACATTTTATTCTATGAGTTGTACTTTATAGTATCTTTCTTTGTAATGAACAGGACTTTTGAGATTACTCAACTGAACATAAGTCAGGGATATAGATAATAAGTAAATATATTTACATACTTATTACACTCTCACAGTTCTCTATAAAATAATTCAAAACAGAAATCTATACTAGCCTTCATATTATAACAGTTTTAATTTAGTAATTCAAATTTGTTGGTATAAACAATGAAGCAATCTTATAGTCTAGTTATATACAAAGAATAATCATGTACAAAATAATTGATAATCTTCTTTGATAGTTTTCTCATTAAGTAAACAGTAAGTTAGATAGTGAAACATAAAAGCAAGAAAACTATACCTACATATAAAGAAGCTTTCTGCCTAAAGGAGGGAAAATGTTTAGAGTGAAAAACAGTATTTTATAGCCAGATGGATTGGGCTGGAATGACATTAGCTTATTGTGAGAGTGAAGAAAAGGACCAAGAAATTAATGCCTGTATACATACATACATACATACATACATACATACATATATGTGTGTGTGTGTGAAACTGAACATGAATAACATGCATACATCCCCATTGGATAAATTTGTCCCCAACTTCATGTTAACTACAGTTAAACTTCATTTTGTAGAAGTACAAAAACAGATTCATGTACTTACTTCAATGATGGACTAAGATATCTCCCACAATGTTTTTGTAAACTAGTTAGTTAATAAATAATGACTGTTTGGAAAAGTGAGAAAAAAATGATGTAACGAGGAGCTGCGGGCCGGCCTGCCTTTCATCCCACCCAGCTCCCGGCCACCGGCTAGCTTATGCCCCGAAATAACAACACACAAATTGTATTCTTTTAAACACTGCCTGGCTCATTTGTTTCAGCCTCTTACTCACATCTTGACTAACCCATATCGAATAATCTGTGTAACACCATGAATGGTGTCTTACCCAGAAAGATTCAGCATGTCTGACCTGGTGGCTGGCTTCATCGCATCTCTCTCCCTGAAGAGAGGCACAGCAGTCTGGCTCAGAGAGGAGAGGTGAGGCAAGGCAGTCTGCCTCACTTAGGAGAGGCGTGGCAATTGTCTGAGCCATCTACCTCACTTCCTTTTTCCTGTTCTGTCTACTCCACCTATCTAAATCTTGCCCTATCAAAAAGCGAAGGCAGATTGTTTATTAGCCAATGGGAATCCTCCATCAAAATGATGCAAGAAAATTAGTGTATCTTTTACTATTTTTTAAAAAATTCTTTTAAATTTTAAAAAATTTCAGATTATCATATAACTACACCGTTTGCTCCTCCCTTTCCTTTTTCTAATCTCTTCATTGTATAGTCCTTGCTCTTAGTCAACTTCATGTCCTCTTTTTCTTTAATTGCTGTTACATACTTAAATGTAACATGTCTTTTTCTTTCTCTTGTTTTTTTTTTTTTTTCTTTTTCGAGACAGGGTTTCCCTGTAGTTTCTAGAGCCTGTCCTGGAACTAGCTCTTGTAGACCAGGCTGGCCTCGAGCTCAGAGATCCGCCTGCCTCTGCCTCCCGAGTGCTGGGATTAAAGGCGTGCGCCAACACCACCCGGCTAACATGTCTTTTTCGGTCCCTCCAGTCAGCTGCCAATTATTATGAAATGTTGGCCTATAGTTTAGGCTTGTTTATGACTAGCTCTAACAACTTAAATTAACTCATTTCTATTAATCTCCATCCTGTCACATACTGCTTGTCCCACTTCCTCCATTCCTCCTCGTGTCTCTCTCCACTAGATTCCTATGCTGAGGATACCAAGCATCTGCAGCCAGGACACAAGACCAAAGAACCCAATGGAGCTATGACCTGAATGACTCTTCCCTGAAGACTGGCTTTCCTGATACCACAAGGTGCCATGTAAGCAAGTTTCCATAGGAGGAAAACAAGCCATAGTCCTTCTCAGTTATAATGCCTATGAACTACCCCTACAACCAGCATAGTAGGATAACCCTAAGGGTACAGTAGCGGCACATACACACATTGGCAATAACAAATAGTTCTCTTATTGGACTTAAGGCCTGATCATCAAGAGGAAAATTATACCTGGTACTGGAAACCTAGTTGACTCCCTGGGATTTGTAAAGTCACAGAGGGAGCCTAGGACTTTACCAAACCAGTGTCATCCCTAACTTTATTCTGAATATTTATTCTTAGTTTTTTTTTTAAAGCAAGAGCAAATATTATTTTGTGCTAAACCAAAATTTTGGTACTGTAAACATTTTCTGGCTACAGTTCTTGTGAATTAAAGCAAAATTTTGTAAGATCACCTTTCACGCACTGTTTGGGAAGATTCAGCCACATCTCAGTCAGTGCACGGCTACACACCTGTGAGCATATGGGTAGCACAAATTGTTCTTAATGGGCTATTTAAAAAGGGATGAATGTGGGAGTGGAGAGATGGTGGTGTTTCTAGGAGGAGTGGGGATAGAGATGATCAAATTACATTGTACAGTTGTAAGAAATTCTCAAATAATAAAAATGTCGCATTGTTTTTAAAAGTTCGAAAAGCCCTCCCTCCGTTCTTAGTAGAACTCTGTGGACAGCCTTCCTACCACTCCCCATTATAACCTGCTGTTGGTAAAAACCCAAACCACAGAAGGTTCCTCAGACAAGAGGTGCCCCCCTGCACTTTTTGGCTATGGAAAGCAACTGGACTAGAACCGCTTGTTCTAGGTTATCTATGGAGCAGGACAGAGAATGTATAGATTCGCTAACATGTGATGCTCCTCAACGTCACAGTGGGAAACATTCGTAACTAAGGAAACCTTCTGGTGGTTGCCCAGGAGGCTTGTCAAGCCCTGCAGCTCACCCTGGCAGAGGGTGGTGGCCCTCAGGGGTGTTACAACAGGGGCTACAGCCCTATCACAGGAAAGCAGGCCTGTGAGTTCACAGTGCTGTGAGGCGACAGAGGAGGGAGCACTAATGGGGCCTGGCAGGGCTACCTGGGTTGGGAGAGCGCTCTGGGGGTGGAGCTAGGGAGACAACAACAGCGTGGCAGGCGTGGCTCCACTACCAGTACAGAGGCTTGAAGGTTCTCAAGTGCAGGAGGTGACCCTGAGTCCTGAGTCCGAAGCTAAGGTGAGCATGGTCCTGGGGCTTTGAGCTTCTTTTGGGTGAGGGTAGGAGAGCAGTTGGAAAAATGTGTGTTTACATCTCCCAGATAATAGCATTTTGCACAGTAGACTATGCAATAAATGTCTGGCTGGGCGGTGGTGGGGCACTTCCTGAATCCCAGCACTCGTGAGGCAGAGGCGGGAGGACGTCTGTGACTTCAAGGTCAACCTGATCTCCATAGCTAGTTCCAAGACAGGTAGGGCTGTTGCACAGAGAAACCCTGTCTCGAACTCGCCTCCAACCCCCCAAGAAAGTCTGGAATGCATTCCAGTGTGATAGAAAATAGAATACGGTCTGGGTATTTCCCGTTTTTTCCTTCTGTGCACTCTTGTCTATTAAGTGGTTCTCTCACACTCTGCATGACCGCACCATTGCTGATTCTGAGCATGCACTTTCCACGGCGTTTCTGTATATAGGCCTGGCTTTGCCTAAGTCTTCAGTGAGGACGCACTGAAAGCAGTGAGGACAACTCTGCAATAAAGCCATTAAGTGGGAGAAGACTGTGGGTTTTTGTTGTTGTTGCTTTTGTTCTTTCTCCATCATCAAGATATTTAGTGACCAGAATGAGGTTTTACAGGGTATAATCCTAAAATAATCCATGTTAATTATGAAATTCTGTTTGAGAGATTTAGTTTTTCTTTAGGAAATAGTTGAGGGTTTTTCTCATTTCAAATAATGCAGTTTGGTGGCACTGGTGTGCACAATAGCCAGTTTCCAGGCGTTACCGGTGCTTTTAGTATCTAGTCTTTGTATGGAGTATGCCGGGTACCAGAATATAGATATTATTACTTAGATCTGTCTTCTAGGTTAGCAAACTGAAGTTCAGAGGAAGTGAGTTGCCAAGATCACATAGCTCTTGATGGCAGAGCCCAGGGTCAGTCTTAATAGACCTATTCATTACCCAGTGTTTTCTTTCTTAGCTACAACTCAATGTGGTTGCTCAAGAATGGGTTCAAAGTGACTTTGCTAGATCTGCAGAAGAGATACCACCCATGACAGTGGCTCTCAACGACAAAAGTCCAACATTTGAAGAACTGTTTGTCCCCATCATCTTCGACGACTTGGCTGCTTTGTTTTCTTTACCAGTTCACCTCATCCTCCTTTAGGATCACAACCCTGTAGGAAACATATGCTATATTTATGCAGAAGGAACTTGTACACTGACTGCCACTATTACTGCCTTTCTTTTTTTCTAAGGCAACAGATCTTTAGATATATGAATGTCCGGATAATATGTATCCTAGGCTTTATAGTCATATGTTTTCAGGCATAAAAACTCAACTTTACTCTTTTTATATCTTTGTATGGAGATGGACACTTTTTGAAGTAAGAGGGATTTAATTTATTTTAACTATAAACTGATCCACATAGCATGGTGTTGGTATTTATAGTTAGGTCCCCTTGGCTGCATCATAACATGTAGTGAAGCACTAAAGGGGCCATGCACATGGTTTGCTCGACTGAACAACCCACTATCATTAAGTACCCGAGCCTTGTGAGAAACTTATCACCCCTCTTGGGAGTGTACCCTATTAATTAAGTATTAATTAATATAATTAATAAGTTAATTATTAATTAATTATTTCCCACTTTGTGCAGATCCAACATTTCAATACTTGGTCCACTGGGTATCAGGATTCCATCCTGAGTCTGTTGGGGACAAACCATGGCCAAACCATCGTTGACAATCCTAAACAATATGGTGTATGGCTGATTCATGGTAGCAAAAACAAGTGGATTTGACTCATTGACTTGATGCTTATTTGTCAATTTTCTGTACTAGACTCTGGCATCATTTCCATATCATCTTTCTTGGTAATGGCAGTATGTATTAAAGTGCACGCTCTGTCAGAGCCTTTGCAAGCATAGTGCATGTAAGCAGTTCTGGGACTGTGAAGATTTCACTAGTAAGGGTTATATTCTACTAGTTGGTCAGAACTAGGTTTGTACATGTGCCACTACTATTTTATTTTGACTTCGTTGCCCACTGAAACACATGACAACTTGTCTGTTACCAGCTCTGTTAGCCATAATTGCTTTTTGAATCTTCATTTTTATTGAAGTTGCTGCATGTTTAAATTTAAATAAAAACATTGATTACTTATTTTTCCTGTGATGCTAAGCATGTACAAACTGGTTTCTGCTACCAAGTCTATTAGAAAGATAAAAAGCCTAAGGACCTTGATGAATACTCAAAAACAATATCCAAGTATTTACAGGCTAAGGCCACTTTACTGAAAAGGATGAAGACAACAGGCGACTCTAGGGACCTAAAAAGCTTTTCATTTTTATTTTTCAAGCATGCAGGCGCTGCTGAAAGAACGAGATTAGACAGAAGGCTGGGATTCTAGGCATACACTGATGTGCTTATGGGGTTCTTCAGTAGTTTTTCCTACTAAAAATGTTGTCATATCCTTGTCCTGGTGACTATTGCTAACTTTGAAGCATCAGGAAAAGCCCTGCACAGAGCTAGATATATTTTCTTTTGAGTTAGTGTTTTAACTTAATCAGAAAATAAGTTTCTGCATATTGTATAAAATGTACTTAGAAGAGAAGGTTATTCTTATTAGATTAAAGATTTTACAGGATACTCATAGGAAAACTGGTATCATGATTACATATAAGCAAACATTAGTTTGAGCCTTAAAATATTTCCACTTTGGAGTTTATACAAAATTATTTTATTTTCTTATAGGTTATATAGTTATTAATGTAGAAGCTGATACTAAAGGAGCTAATTTTGCTCATATTATTAGCTCTCTAAAGTTAATATAATTTCTTGTGACCCTAAAAATACAGAACCAGAGAATGCTAAAGGTGAAGGAGCCATAAGAGATTATTTACAAGAGAATCTCTCATCAGGCCCACCATGAATACCTTAGAGTAGGTCATTCATTAACGGAGGTGGTGGTGTACGATGATGATGATGAGTGCCACGAGAGAGCCATCCCATGTGCTGCAGCGTGTTTGGCACTATCTATGATCTCCACATGTTAGTGTTGGCTATAGCTTGCTCATATCAAAGTATAGCCAATAATAAAAATGTCTTTGTACGATTGAAAAATGCTACTCAAAGGATGGGGTGGTGGGAGTCATCTTTAGTTAGGAACCTCTGGCTTGGTACAACTCCCACCCTATAAACACATGCTAATCCCTTGCCTCCATTTCAAGTATTAAGAAGGTTATTTTTCACTTGGTAGCACAGTTAGGTATAGTATGCAGGGAGTAAGAGAGGTCAAAGAAAGAAGTTATGGATATAATTCAAAGCCTCCTTGTTTTATGGTCCTTTTTGTTCTTTCTTTTTGTAATATTTTCAAGCTGTAATATAGATTAACAACACTAAGAAAATCACTGAACACATTGTTTGCCCTACCACACACACATCCACACACACATACATTGACTCACACAATGAGACAGGGTCTTGTTGTATAACAAGGCTGGTCTTGAACTCTTGGGCTCGAATACTCTTACTAGAGTACTCCGAAGCTAGGACTTCAGGCGTGTGCTATTCTGTCATGCAAGTTTGTTGGTTTACAAGACTTTCTCAACAAAGCAAACTGTGCTGATTCTGATAGAAGCCCTTTTCTTTCCAATGTCCTGTGACACAGTTTACTGGTGAATATCAGCCTCTGATGCTCATTTTGATACATCAGTATGGAGAGAAGCACAGCTTTAGCGCTGGCTCCTTTCTAGGGCTGCATCTGTGCTTGCTTCTCTACCAGAAACACATTCCCGCAGGCTGTTTTCTGAATGGTATATTCACAAAGCAGACTATATTACTCCCTTTCTTAAATTCATTTTACAGAAATAATTCTATTCAAATATCTCTAAATGCATGTTTGGTTCTTTAATATCCTAGTAAGAGAGATATTTTGAGACTCTATTTTTGATGGCAATGTATTTCTATCAGGCAATGATAAATTCTTGTTGTGTAACAGAGTTTTCCTGGGAGACACAACACACGCACACACACACACGCACACACACACACGCACACACACACACATGCACAACTCTCATGCACACGGAATGCACATGTACTCTCACACATACACAATTCTGCTCACCCCAGAAAGAGAACCCAGGACATTTCAAAATGATGATCTCACCAATGTCCATTTTGGTGAAACAACTGCAGCCCCACTGATGGGTCTTCTTCTGCTGTTATTGTTTATCCCTTTCTCTACTGCTGGGAAGGGAAGGGGCCACAAGAATCTCCAACTACTTCTCCTCCCAAACATGGGACTTTTTATTTACCTCCTGAGTCACAGGAGCTTCTCCTTCTTTTCTGGAGGGAATGTTTCAGTTTTGGGGAAAATATCGTACAGTAATGATTGTGTGTGTGTGTGTGTATGTGTGTGTGTGCACACACACATGTGTATTGGGTGGGGATGGAGACACTTTTAGAGTGTTCAAACAAGGAGAAAGGTAAGCAAGAAAAAACGGAATCTCCTACAGTGGGAAGAAATTCACTGATTTGGAGCATAGACTTCAATGGGAAAACAAGGCCTTGGAAGAGTACAGTAGAGGGCAGATGGTGGACCACTGCTATGTTAAACTAAGGAATTTTGATTTTTATACCAAGGACAATAGGAAGCTATGGAAATAGCTTCTGAGCAGACTTTGTGGAAATTATCAGCAAAAAAAATCTATTTCCACAATTATATGGTGTCTAGTCTTTTTGTTTCTTAACTGTCCTTCAAATTGACACCTGGTGGTGGTGGGGAGAGCATGACAACAGAAAACAGAAACTGAAAGTGAAGTGACCTGCAAGGAAAGAATGAACTCACACAGACATCAAAGCACTGCTCCTTTCTAAATGTGTTTGTGGAATTATGCTTTGCCGAGCATACAGATCAATGTCGAGTGTTAATTTCCTACAAGAGAATATTTGGTTCAGAAACTAACACTCAGGAAAAGAATGTAGGAGTATGACCAGATCTTTCAGGCGGGAGAGAAAAGAAAGTTTCTAAATTCAACTTAGCTGGTGACCAAATTAACTTCTATTAGCATTTGAATAAATAACCTTAGCCCTAGCTAGAGCTTGCACATTTGGAAAAGATCTCAGTTTTGGAGAAAGCTGCTGCCACTTCTGCTGATGGAACAATCTGTCCCTATTATGATGCCCCGCTACCTTGACAGAATAGAAAGATTGCAAGATGCATGACCAGGAAACCGACCAAGCTTTGCTTGGTCCCTACTCGCTTAGTTTAGCCTTTGAACTGTCACTTGCTCATAAACCGGGATATGTTTAACACGGGAGAATGTCTATATTGCAGCCCCCCAAAATGTAGGATGCTTATTACCTTTTCCAGATTTAACTGAACATATGATTGCTGTGTACAATATGAAGAGATTGTGGATGATGAATCAGAGGATGACTAAAATAATATGATGTTGTTCTTTGATGTAAAACCAGAGTTTATATGATGAAGTGGATCTCACAATAGTGACTGTCACTGTTGAACTTTTAGAAAGTAAGTCTTAAGGTTTGGCTTCTTTCTACTGTCTATTCATGCAGAAGAACACTAAGTTGAAACAAATTATTAACAGTAAATTCAAACTTAGTACTTCCTATGAAAGTATTGGACAAAAATTGCTTCATATCATGAAGAAATAAGAATCTAGTATTTTGTCTATTTCACCCCTCAGACTTTAAAAAGCAGGCCATTTTTATTGTTAGTTAGAAAAATTAGTCTTCTCAGGATTGTTTTTGGACATACAATTAAGTTGTTATTCTTAAGATATAAAAATGAATGTTAAATATTTGACATAATATTTTGAGATTAAACTCAAAGGACTTCTGTGTATTTCCACATTAAAATATCAAATTCTTTTTAAATGAGACTTTGAAGAAATTATTTTGTTCACCTTGGCTTTGGCAATAATTCATTTTATTCAGTATGCTTTATTCTTTTTTATGGTGCTAATTTTGATTCTGAGAAAATTAAGAAAGGCAGTGTGATAAAGGCAATTTTCCTTTTATGCAAAAAATATAAAACCTTACTGATTTTTTTGTCTTAATTTTGCTTTCCAAGTGTGATGTTTTTATCTCCCCAAACATTCATATTTTGTTCTTCTGTTTTAGAGAGGAAAGGGTAGTTAGCTCATGATTGGAATTCTCAGCTGTGTTAGTTCTTTCTACACTATTTCTGGAAAATATAGGGGAAATTTTTGCTAATGAAATAGAACAAAGAGACAGCAAGTATAAATGTTGCAAAGTAGAGATATACTAGTTTACAAGAACTGCCTTAAAATAAAAGTAGAAGAATTGGCTATGGAAGAGACATGTCTTCCATGATTGAGAAATGTCCAGAAAGAGAATACTGAGGATAAGGAGGACTACTTTTGTGTGTATTTAGAATTAGCCATGATCTCCAGAGAAAGGTATATGCATTGTAGATGAAGATCTGCTTCATTATTCATGTTTTGTCTTTTTTAAAATTCCTATTAAGTAGTTTCTATAACCATGTTAACTTTAATATATTTTTCCAACTTTTTTCTACAAACTGTTTTTAAATTAATATTTACTATACTTATCGTACATTATATATTATATTACATTTTATTATATAAATATGAGTCAAAAGATAGCTTGTAGGAGTTGGCCCTCCCCTGCTTCCATGTGTGTTCCAGGGTTAAAACTTGGGTCATCAGGTTTGGCAGTAGATGCCTATACTTGATGAGCCACTTCCCAGATCCACTTGCTTGTTATAAGAGAAAACTTTCCAGGGTTGTTCCCCCTCAACATGAACCTTAAATATGAATGATTCAAACAGATAGACAATAGAGACTCCAGTAGCTTCCCAAACTGAAATATTTCAGTAGTCTTCCATTTTTGCTGCTCTAGCAGACTGAGATTAATGATTCTCAGGTTCTATCGTGAGTTTACTTTTTCATATAGTCAAGTCTAAATGTTTGCTTTTTGTCATTCTCATTTGGCTCACCAACTCACAGGTATATAGGATGTCAGATTTGGTTTGTTCTTTTCTTCTCAGACTTCTCATGTTTTGTGCAGTGAGTGCTGAACAAGCCTCATCTGTATTTTGGACATGATTCTTATCTCTTCCAGCACTATCCTCACTCCCTTCGAGTTTGAGGACATAGTAAAAGGAGTGTGTCTTACTGGCCATTGTCCTAGATTGAGTGGAGAAGTTTTACTGACATGTGCTCACGGGAGATGTTTCTCTCTGTCAGCACTGCAGGAAGATACTACGGGATTGTCTCAAATTGAAGCTTATAAGTCAGGTATATGTATCAGCCAGGTATCATCTGTTCATACCTCCCTAGTGGGGCTCTGATCCCAAGCAAGGTAGTTCTCTGTGTCAGTCTATAATTAGGGATATAGCATTGAGCCCTAAGTCAGTGATAGTCTCAGAAACTGAGTGGGTGCATTGGTTTTGAAAAGGAGATCTGGACACTGCAGATTTTTTTAAATATATTTTTGGAAATTTGTAGGCATTATTAGCATGTAGTGTTTCCACCTACCACACACCAGGGCTGTGAAACACCTCTGTGAAACAATTCTAAACCCTTTCAGACTTTGATTGAAACCATTGCGGCTCACTGGGTTCAAAGACTGCTTGCATCTACTATGACTTTAATGTTTGTGGACAAGTGAGTGTATTGTGGCTTAGAATACTACCTGGTCAATGTTAGGAAATATTGAGCAAGCAAATCTGTTGTGTTTCAAATAATACTGGCTGGATATAAACAGTTATATGGAACTACTACTCCAAAGTGAATAAAGGATATTTAGCAGGCCGCTATTTATGGTCCTGTAGAGCAGTTGGCCAGTTTATAGTCTCATTAGTAATCTAACAGTCATGTGCTTTTACTTTAACATCTACTAATTCAATTCTCTGTAAATTTTGTTGATATTGTGGATGCAGCCCAGGAAGACAGGTAAAGAACTGGGGTGTGTCTAACCTAGACTGTGCTGCTGTGCCTATTTTTATCTGGGTTTCTTTAATGCTTCTAAAGAATTGACAACACAGGAGAGTGCTGGACACTATCTCCAGTTCCCACTTAAGAAAAACTAGAGCACTTAAAACAGAGAAGTTACGATTGAGAAGAACATGGAAATATTTTAAGTTTGACCCTGCAATTTAAATTCTCTTGGAGATAGCCCCTGTATTCCAATGTAATGAATTTAGATTAGCTCAACCCAGTCCTTTTAATATCTACTAACAGTTCAAAAAGGAATACCTGCTGTTAACTTAGCCCTGTTCCAAAGGCCAGCTGGTGATGGCTTTGGCAGCTTCCCAGGAGGAAGAGTGAGCTTGGAGATTAAAATAGCAAATTTTCAGGGTGTGTGCTTCCAGAACAGGCCTGAAAGTCTGAAAAATTAATTGCAACTATTCTGTATGTTTCAAAGAACCTGTTGTGGTCCACAAAATTTGTGGTTAATTTCAGAATTTTTTTAAATATTGCTTTAGTTTCTTTTTTAAAATTATAATTTGTTCGGTAAATAATGTGTCATCACATTTTGGTATTTGTAGATACCAGGATATTTTCTACATTTTTAGGAATAGCTAATTTCATAGCACATGTTAGATATTAACACTGAGGTACCCATATTTCTTCAAACAAAAATCAGCCTATCCAATTATCTATAATTTATAAAAACCAGGTCATGTATTTTGTATTTTGATAATTTTAGAACAATTTATTTATTTTAATTATGAATAAACAATACTAAAAAGATTGATATATTTTCTGCAATAGCAGAAATAAAATCAACATTATTTTATAAAAACCCTTAGGTTCCTTTATAGCTAATGTTTACAATCTTATTAAAAAGATGGACAGTTTTATATTTTAATACATGTTCATTTGCTATTTCATGTAATTATTACAAAGATAAAACAAGATTCACTTACAAAAAACTATGGAAATAAAAGAAAAAATAGCCATGTTAACTTTAATATATTTTTCCAACTTTTTACTTTTAGTAAAGTAAAAACTTTTAGTAAAGACTTTTAGTGATGGGGGGGGGGGAGGTAGTGTGCACATAAGTGCAGGTGTCTGTGGAGGCCAGGGGACCTTATTGCCTAGGACTGTAGTTGTAGGCAGTTTTGAGCTAAATGCCCAGTGTGAGTCCTGGGGAAGGAACTCAGTTTTTCTGTAAGAGCAGTGTATGCTCCCTGTGTCTACATGCTGAAAGCCTGTGGTCCCTGAGCAATCTCTCCAAAGCTTCTCATGGATTTTGGATATACTTTTCTTGTTTTTAAAGATAATATTAGAAAAATGTGTAAGTTGTATTATGCTATAAAATTGTCTTCTACTCCATTTCAATACAGCAGTAATACATGAAGAACAGTGTTCTAAATACTGACACACTATTCTTCCTAAGCAAGTGGATAGTACTTCATAATACCAAAGCAAAGTAGTTTGATCATTGCATAAATTGTTTAAAATCTGTCATTATTTTAAATAATTTTCAGTAAATAACTGCACACAACTCATTGAGTGTTATTTCCATAGATACACCCCTAGTGCTGGAGTTGCTGTTTGAAAGCACACATATTTTAAATTTGATACTGCTTGCCAGATTCTTTTTCAGAAGATTTGTACCAATTTGCAATCTTGGATAATGAAGTGAAGGTATCAACTGCATCTTCTTAGCGAGGCATCAAAAATCATATTAATAATTAACAAGCAGTTGAAAATCTGTGTTGTTTTATTATCGTTGATCATTAGTGAGATTGAAAAAGACCTCCTTGGTGGACATTTACATTATTTTGTAAATATGAGCTTTTTGATAGTTTAAAGAGCTACATTGCTCCTTTTTAATAAGAATAGATTCAAAAGTACATGGTAGTGATTAAATATATTAAGCCTTAGTCCTATTTACTACAAATACATTTTCTTGACTTTTATATTTATTTCTGATATATTTTCTAGAGTAAATGTTGTAATTCAAAATACCTGATTTTTAAAATATTTTCTTGTATATTTTTTGAGCTTTAGGTCAACCTTAGACTAATCCCAATATAAAAATACCCTGATTAAAAATGCTACTTTTTTTTCCTTTTTCTTTTCTCAAATAGAAATCCTTTCATATTGTGCTTTCTCTTTCTAAGTCTCTCAAGGGAAAGAAGAAAGATCACTAATGGCAGAAGACTGTTGCAGCAGAGCCATAGGAAGAGCTTGCTTTGTGCTCGGGCTAGAATACACCTCAGTCTGCTGCTAGGTATGTGACATGTTTACAGATGTTTCTCTGCTAATGAATGCTAGAGATGGTCCCTGAGCTACAGTCTCTGGTATCAGCCATCCATTCATGAATGTGTATTGTGCATTCTGGGGCAGGATGACAGAAAAATTGTAGTCTGTTGGTTAGTTTTTGACTGCTTGACCTGACCTGGGAAACTCAGTTGACGAACTGAACTGCCTTTATCAAATTGGTCTGCGTGGGCAGTTTTTTGATTAATGATTGATATGGGAAGGCCTAGCCCCCAGGAATGAATAAGAAAGAAAACCGAGTAAGCCATCGGAAGCAAGCCAGTAAGCATCCTCCATTGGTCTCTGCTTCAAGCCCTACCTTGGCTTTCATTGTTGATCGACTGTAGCCCTTAGATCAAATCAACCTTTCTCTTTTGTTTTTGGTCATGGTGTTTATCACAGCAAGAGAGAAACAAACTAGCACATTGTCTTACCAAATGAAGGGATATTGTCCCAATTATGTTTATTTTGTAATTTATTCCCCCATTTATTTAAAGTTATTCTTTTTATCTTGTACTTAGATCTTCAGTATTTTTAGATGTTTCTTGGATTTCAAAAACTATCCATTAATATATATGTTTGTAATGAATGAAAAGAAAGTTTAATAATTTAGTCTCTATGGGAGCAATGCTGGTGTTTATTGCTAATCTAGTGTCTGGTACTCACTGTGGGCAGAGCCTGCTCTATGCTGTACTCTTCACAGTGCCTTTGACTGAGCCACTGTTAGGCTCTGTGCTTTGCACTGTCTGCTCATAATCTGAAAAAGTCCATAATACTTTAACCCATAGTTCCAGAAGCTGCAAAATGAGAGTATTAGTGGATCATTATAATTATAATAATCATTATAATTGCTGTGCCCGATGCACTACCTTCTATCATGATTAGACTCTTGAGCTTCTCAGTGGACTAATTTCTTACCCCACAGTCAGCAAAGCTCCACAGTTTCCACTCTGGACTTACTTCAGTATCCTTTCTTGTCAAGGAGTGTGGGGTACTGGCCTGCTCTGGGTCTGCTTTTTGTCTTCTGATATGGAACCCTTGTTATCTATTTTATTAGAGGGTTAGTAGTCAGTGCCATAAACTTTCTTGCATAATATGCTTTGGGTTCCTTGCATACATTAACACTTAAAATAAAATAAAGAGAAGAAAGATTTAAAAACCTGTATTTTATAGTTAAACACAAAACCAAAGCGGAAACAAAGAAGAGTAAAAGCAGAGACTTTGAGTCAGTACACAACCAGACTAAAGCTCCATACTCAGAAAGGCTCTTTTGATTGAGGTTGATTTGTTTTTTAAAAGCAAGGTATCAGCTATGTAGCTCAGGCTAAACTTGAACCGTTGATTCTCCTGCATGTTTCTTCCACACTGAGTTTACAACTATGTTACTCTTGTCCACTCTCCAGAAAAAGTCTTAAATCAGGATTTCAATTCAGGCATTTTATTTTATAGAACTTTTAAACTACTGAAAATTTCAATTCTAATCTTCTTTGTAATTGACCTTTTGTTCTATTTAAATATTAAAAGGGTACCTTTCTTTTCACTTTGCCTCCATAGCCAAGATGCAAGGTTGGCAAACAGCCCTGACATCACTAACCCACCTTACTCCCTCTATTTTGCACTCTTTAGGAGTTTTGTAGTATTTCCGGTTCTGCTCTGAGAAGGCCAAGAAGATTTCAGCATCTTGCATCACTTTCCCTTTCTTGGAAAGCTTTGTAGCAACCAGGCATCCCCACTAGTGAGATCAGCCCAGGATGCAGTGCCCCTAACTTCATGTCAATTTGATGGCTTTCCTTCCTGCTCTTGCTTCTGTGCCATGGACAGTGCAGCCACAAGGAATGGGCAGGTTTAAGAGATGAAGCAGTTACTAAAAAGGTGAATATCTGGGGGTTTCATTTGGATCCATCCATATTTCTAGCCACTTCTATCTAGGAAATGTCTCTAAGACTTCTTCAGCTTTGCATCCTTCAGTTATCTGCTAATCTACTTTTGAGGCATTAGACGTTTAAAGCTTTTGTACCAAGTAGTTCAGAAAAACCTCCAGATAAACACACACTCACATACACAAATTCAGAGGTTCAAGCTCTTGAAATCATTTTTTTTTTTTGGAGGGTGATATAGTGTCGAAAAGTTATAAGTCAGGAGTGTTGGTGAATTATGATTAAGGTCATGGCAAACACATTGCTTTTTCTAGTGGCTGCATGATTATCAGTCCTTTGATGATAAATTCTCAACCACTGAAAATGCAGTTAGCTGATCTTGGTGATTTTGATTTATTAGCCTTGCAATGGACAAGGTTGCCCATTTGTTAGTGTGTGTTTTCTACCTCAGTGGCTGGGAAGTTTGTACATTGAGGCATAGCCTAAAGTTGGTTTAGCTATGCCATATTTCACAGGAAGCATCTGATTGGACAAGTACTTTCCGACATTTCTCTGTCATATTGTCTTTAATATAGAGAGAATACCTGACTTTAAGAATACCTCTCTTCAAGAACAGCATTGTCTTTTCAAAGAACTGCTAGAAACACAATAGAAACATGAAAATTACTAGAGAAAAATCAGCTTCCTTTAGGGGAGCATAAATTAAGTAGTTTAGATAAAGGGCACCGAATTAATAGTGATTGAAAACATGCATTCTATTTAGATTTTTTGAGCATTCTTCAAGATTGGCCAATTATTCTAATGAATTTTATTAAAAGTTATTCTTAATTTTAATTATGCAGAGCAATCTTTCAGCATTTCTCTGCATAGCATAAATAAAATTCTTGAAAGGCTTTAACTAGAATGAGAGCTGAATAAATGTTGGCTTCAAGGGCCAAGATTCAGAATACATTTCAGGGTTAAATTGACCGCAGAAGCAGCCATGCGTGTGTCCAAGCTTTCCTTTTTCCTGCCTTACTGTAACTTGAACCTGTGTGCATTAGGAAGAGCTCTGGACTTGAGTCCTAGCAGCACTGGTTTTCACCCTCCACAGTATTATTTAGAGTGGACGATTCTTGATTTTCTGGGGTTATTCTGTGTGTTTTAGTGTGATTAGTGTCAACTCTGGCAACCCCAACTGTGAAACACCGGTAGGAACCGGGAATATTGTTCAGCAGGTAAAATGTGATGGAGGAGAGTCATCTAAGTGTTACTTTCATTGGTTAATAAACTGCCTTGGCCCTTTAAAAGGACAGAAAATTAGGTAGGTGGAGTAGACAGAACAGAATTCTGGGAGAGAGAAGGCAGATGCTTCAGGCAGTCACCATAGTCAGTCGCCATGCTTCTCCTCTCCAAGACAGATACAGGTTAAGATCTCTCCTGGTAAGCGACCACCTCATGGTGCTACACAGATTACTAAATATGGGTTAAAGGAAGATGTAAGAATTAACCAATAAGAGACTGAAACTAATAGGCCAGGCAGTGTTTAAAAGAATACAGTTTCTGTGTAATTATTTCGGGTGTAAAGCTAGCTGGGTGGGACGCAGCACCGCCATTCCTTGTACAAAAATGCTTGCTATACAAGCATGAGTTCAGCAGTTCGTCTTTCCAGAATTTGTTCAACAGTCAGATGGGCATTGTTGTCTATAATCGTAGTATGTTGGAGGATTTATTTGCAGGGGATACCTGGAACAAGGTTGATTAATCAGACTAGCTGAAGTGGCAAGCTTTTGGTCAGTAAGAGGCTCTAGCTCAATATATAAGGAAAGGGAGGGTTGAGTGCTTCCTTGGAGACACACCCACACTCCTCCATCTCCAGATTTCAGCAAATATACTGGGAATGGGTGTTTGGAACTTAGTGGTGGTAAACACACTCTTGATTAATGAAAGATACATTCTTGTTTTTATTGTGTAATAGGAATTATTTTTAAAAAATGACAAAGTTATGCTCATAGAGTTTGTTTTGATTGAAATGTATTTTTTCATTTCTTTCTGATTTTTTAAAGATAAGCATGTGACCTTGACAGATTTTATGACAAATTATTCTTAATCTTTAGTTATAGAGAGAGATTTCTCAGCATTTCTCCATAATAGCATTTCAACAATTATTGAAAGGATCTAAAGAAAACACACACACACACACACACACACACACACACACACACACACACACACACACCAGTGTTTTCCTGCTATAAGATATGAGAATGTTGTCAATTAGTTTGGAATTCTGTGCTTCACAGGAGAAGAAAATGAGCCCAGAGTAAAAAGCTTTGCAGTGAAGGGTCCTAATGTCCTCATTGTCTGCATGAATCAAAGAGGGATGTCCTATTTTAGTTAGCATTGCATCTTTACCCACTCTGAATTATAAACGACTTCCTTGAAGTTTTCCATATTCTTTTTAAAATCAGTGATATCACTTAATCTTGCTTAAATACAGCCTTTTAGAGTTCCCATGAACACAGAAATATTCAGCATCTTGAGACAGAACAGGAGATTAAATGTGCCATCAGAAAAACCCTTGATAAACCGGGCGGTGGTGGCGCACGCCTTTAATCCCAGCACTCGGGAGGCAGAGACATGCGAATCTCTGAGTTCAAGGCCAGCCTGGTCTATAAGAGCTAGTTCCAGGACAGGCTCTAGAAACTACAGGGAAACCCTGTCTCGAAAAAACAAAAAAAAAAAAAAAAGAAAAAAAAGAAAAACCCTTGATTTTAATTGGACAGTTCAGTAGTATATAGGATTTTTATCAGCATTATATATTTCTTACTCTTGATGACCTCTGTTCTTTGGGTCAAATGCTAATGCTGGACACAAGAGATAGATCATGTAAATTATTCCTTGAATTTATCCTTAAATTTTCCTGAGGGTTTTGGATTAAAAGTGAATCGTTATTTTTGGGATAACCATTCTAATCTAATCACCATGGGAACCTGGTTGATATTTGCCATTTATTATGAAAAAAGCTGTTATGAATTCTAAAAAACATTCTAAAATGATCTGCTTACTGTTTTGGAACAATAAGGTGTAAAGATAGCATTGTGCCCACCTTAAGATAGCATTGTGCCTTATCCTTTGACTGAGATAATTATCCTGGTATAAAGACCAAGTTCTTTTTGCAGAACACACTGCAAACAATTCTGGTGATGAGAGATCATTTTTTAGAGATTCTTTTTAACATAATATAACCTAACTTCATGTTAAAACATATTTCTTCATATCTGAGAAGGTTGGTCAGTTAGCATTAGGTCCTCTCTTCCTCTCTCTGTCTCTGTCTCTGTCTCTGTCTCTGTGTCTGTCTGTCTCTCTCTCTCTCTCTCTCTCTCTCTCTCTCTCTCTCTCTCTCTCTCTCTCTCGGGTTTCTTTATGTAGTCCTGGCTATCCTGAAACTTGCCTGAAATTTATGAGAATTTGGAACTACTTCTAATCACTTTTATCACCAGTGCTATTTCAACCATTTAATTCCAAACCTTACAATATGTTTAGATGATATGTAACTAAATTTTAAGAAGATACTCTGAAAATATTTTGAAGAATATGTGTTTTAGAAAAGAGTGAGAAGAGAGGGGATGGAAAGTGTCTAGAAGGTGCAACTTCTTGGAGATTGAGTTCTAGTGTGCCATGTAGCAGCTCCTTTACATCTGTGTTTTAGATGCATTTTTGCAATATAGCATTACAGTGTACTTTTCTGGTGATCTTAAACATGGAATTAATCTTAAAAGACTACTTGTAAGTTCAGTTCCACATGACAAAGGGTTTAGCCCTGTCATAGTGATATTTGATGTTTAAGGGTGGCTCTTGGGAATTTGGCATCAAGTTGAAAGAAGCACTTAAATTTATCAGTTCACCCAGAGGAGTATTAAACCATCCTCTGACTTCTGAAGTCTGTTTCAAAGTCAAATGCTTTCCTTTGAGAGCATTTTGCTGCTCACTTACAAAACTGGGAAAAGGCATTCAGCTTCTGCTAGTTAGGAGCAGAGGCCACCAACAGAGATAATTAAGGACTCCTCAGAAGGCTCTTCTCTCAAAAACATGTCTGCCTCAATGAAGCCTATATATTTCTTTCTGCTTTCTTGAACTGATTGAAATTCTGCCTACTGCACATTCATTACATTACAGTGTCCTCTTAAAAATATGTATTCCAGGGAGGGTTAAATAGTCTATTAATCAATCATTCACTGTCTAATGTGACTTACTTTAATTAAATTGCTTTTCTCTAGGTAATGGAAGCTTTGATGAGGGTCAAAATGAGAGAAAAGGGAAGTAACTCTGTCTCTGGGGCAATCCTGAGCAGCATGCCAAAGTGGACTCCCTTTTATTATCTGAAGGGCAGTGTGAGGGTCCCAGATAACTGAGGTCAGGAGGAGAAGATACAGAGCTATGAAAGTAAAGAAATAAAAAAAAAATTTTAAATGTCCAAATATTAAAGACTCCAAATTAATACCATTGAACACTGTGCTGAAACGGTTTTTTATTTAGGTTGTTTTACTGACTCTGATCTGGAATAGCACTGAGAACTGCACATGGACGTTATCAGCTGTATCCATGTGTTGCTTTGAGCATTTATGGTAGATATTTGTTTTAAAGACTGATTTTATTCTGATGGATGCTTTTAACAGTACACACACACACACACACACACTTCTGGGTTAGGGGCATAGATGGAGATGTAGCTTAAGATTAAATCTGTGTGTTCTGCTTAGGTTGTAAAGCTGATTACGTAGGGAATCTAAGGCATAGTAAGGTTGATTACATAGTTCTCTTAAAGACAGATTAAATTTAAATACGCTGAGCACACATCAGGACCCTAGATTAAAATACGTAGTCTTAAATGTTCTCAAGGCATGTTATTAGCTAGGTTGCAAGGTCCAGTATGACATTTACTTCCTGCTGCCTGCTGATCCAGCTGTAGAACTCTCAGTTCCTCTCCATACCATGCCTGCCTGCATGCTGCCATGTTTCCCACGGTAATGATAGTCGACTAAACCTCTGGAACTGTAATATATTCCCAGTTAAGTTTTATTAGAGTTGCTATGGTCATGCTGTCTCTTCACAGCAGTAGAAACCCTAACTAAAACAGAAAGTATGCTTGAAATAAGTATTACTTAAAGCAGTCTTTAGATCTTTCCTGATTTTGTAGTTACAAAGCAGAAAATGACATAAGGAGTAAGAGAGAAGCTTCCGGCATTAGAGGAGGGGGCAACAGATGGGGCCAGTTAAAGAACTAATGAAGGGAAGAAGGGCACCCAAGGGTCAATAGTCAAAGTGAAACTTTTCCACCACCTTCCTCTTGCTTCCTTTGGTTTTAAAGGAGGATCTGAGATGGATCTGACACTTAGAACTTCAGGCTGAGAAAGAAAACAAGTCATAAATCTTGGTCATCTATTCCATGGATTCCTTATTTTCCTTTGTCGGAAGGCAGCTTGTATTATATAACTAGGTGTTATGTCAAGAAGCAAGTGAATGCAAACGTCTCTTAATATTTCTTAATTAGATAATAAAAAAAGCCTCCAAGGGATTTGTGCTGACCTTATATATAGTGACTGTGGAATTTAATGTTTCGAAGTCATAGGTACCTAATTGAGAACTTAGGCAAATTTTGTCTCTTTTCAAGGTAGTTTAGTGCATGTGGCATTGGTCCAGTGCTGAACTATATGAGTCTGCTTTGGCATCAGGATGAAAAATTCTTTGTTCCTCTCCACACTTGGGAGACTAGTTGGGAGCATCATTTTAATCACTTTTGATTTCCATTGTAATATGAGGGCCTGCTTGTTGGGGTTTCTGTCCTGCCCAGTTCCCATAGCCGGTAAGTCCCAAAGAATCACACAGAATTCTACATTAATCATAAACTGATTGGCCCATTAGCTTAGGCTTCTTATTAACTCTTATAACTTATATTAACTCATTATTGCTATCTATGTTAGCCACATGGCTGGGTACCTTTTTCAGCAGGGTAGGTCACATCTTCCTTCTGTGTCTGGGCAGGACTGCAGAGGAAGCTTCCTTCTTCCCAGAATACCCCTGTTCTCATTGACCCGCCTCTACTTCCTGTCTTGTTGTCCTGCCTATACTTCCTGCGTGGCTACTGGCCAAACAGCGTATATTTAAAACACAATTGACAGAATACAGAATTGTCCCACACCATTCCATGACTCCATCTGAGTGTTTTTACAGTCGTGGATGCTGTGAAAAGACATTCCAAATACCCAAAAAAAGATAGCTGGAGATGGGTCAAAGTGACAAGTAGAGTCTTATGTATTAAAATGTTCTGTTGCTTGAAAATGATCAATAATGTGCTTCAGGGAAAATTGAACAGAAAAATTATCTTAAAAAAATCCATATCTTTTGTCCAAGGATCGATATCTAACATTGTAGTGATGAGTTTGGTTGAACATGTGATTTTATAAATATTATAATTCTTAATTATAATGCAAATTAACATCATATAATATCATGTGTTCCTGTCTGAAATATTTGTATTTAATTTTAATCTTGCTGAATTACACTGCATTGTATAAATAGTTTTACACTATCAAAAATAGGTTTCAAATGCATATTTCATTTATACATATGGTAAAATTTCTTGTGAAATAAAATACTGCTAATCTTTCCATTGAATCTAAATATGGGCTCCCTTCTGATATAATTAATGTAACCCATACTGTTCAGTAGAGAACAGAAATGTTAAATCAAACGTAAAAAAGTGGCTAAGAGTATTTCATTACCAAACCAGTTCTGCAGTTTCCACAGACTTATGGAAAATGTTATTCACCTCCTAGGGAAAACTTTGGCAGAAACCAGGGTTTTGCTTGGCACTCTCTTTGCATCAGTTTGGTCTCTGGTTCATTTGTTCTCAGTGTTGATTGTGTGCAAACAATTTATTCATGGGTTGGAGGAAAACAACTTCAGTTTTCAGCCCTTATTATTTGTTTATTTATTTGTTTGTTTGTTTTTGCTGGTATTTGATCTCTCTGTTGGGCCTACAATTTAGAATTCATGTGTGATTGCTTAAACGTGTGCTGTTTGCTGTCACATTGGATTTGGAGATGCTGCTCATTCTGTGATAGGCTTTTTATCTAGGCCTCACTGTACATTAAATAAGGACATATACACAGAAAGGCTACAGTTTTGTACAGTGAATCTTATAATTCTCAGATATTCAGAAGCATAGCTGTGGAATGTACATTAAAATAGTTCCAGGTTAAAAGGATAGGAAGAGCCAGTGAAAGGAAGATGGAAACAATTTTTCAATAAATAGCATTACCTGCAAAAATGGTTTATTCATAATGAAATATGAAGAATACATGACATTGTTGATACTTATATTGGCAATTTATACCTAAATAAAATTATATTTTATTTATATATTATGCACTTTATATTACTTTTCTTTTTAATGACTTACGGTTTTAATTTTCTGAAATGAACACTGATGTAAAATAGGTCACTAACCTAACATATAAGTATATTTGAATAAATTAATATTTGCCTTTGTGTTACTATTGAGGATAATTTAAAATAAACACTAAAATTAAGTGATTAAATCAACTGCCTCAGCCATAGACTTTATTTCCCCAAATAAAATCTGTCTTAGGTGTCTATTAATTTGAAACCAGATGAAACTGAACATGCATGTGGGTGTATGTTTTACCTTGATGTGTGGCCTGATCCTGAGTTGCCTCCAAATAAGATTTAGAGTTAATGAGCAGTTCTATTTCATTATCACCTTTGTTATTAAGACTTTGGCTTATGTTCTGGGGAGAATTTCATCTTTAATTATGCAAGAATTTTCTGTTTAGCCTTTACCTTTTAATTTGGGACCAGGTCATCATTGCTTAATTACCATCTCAAGTTACCTCATATACGTTGTTAAACACCACAGAACATGTTTTAAATTTATCCTCTTATTTTACAGGATTCATAGTAGAAGTTATATGTAAGTGATTTTATTGTTAAGACTAATTAAAGCAACATTTATTTCCTGTGTTCTTCAAGTTTCTCAGGGAAATGGACCCAGCAAAACACCCATAGATAAGTATAGATATAAAAGATTTGTTATAGGAATTGATTCTCACTATTCTGGAGAATAACAAGAAGCAGATACCTACGAATGCCAAAGATGTGTGTTTTAGTTTAGGTCATGAGGACTAGGCAGAGTTTCATGTTGGAAACCTGAGAACTGGTTATGAGAGGGACGGATGGTGAAGTTCAGAGTCTGTAGAAAGAGCGGTGGGCTGCATTCCGCCCGGCTCCAGCATGGCTAGCTTAGCCCCAGAATAATTACACAGAAACTGTATTCACTTAAATACTCCTTGGCTCATTAATTTTAGCCTCTTATTGTCTAATTCTCTCATCTTTATTAACCCATTTCTAATAATCTGTGTACCACCATAAAGTGGTGGCTTACCGGGAAGATTCTAGCCTGCCTCTCTCTCAGAGAGGAGAGTCCTGGCAACTGCCTGGGGTGTCTGCCTGACTTTGCTTTCTTTCTCCCACAGTTCTGTTCTCTTTACTCTGCCTACCTAATTTTCTGTCCTTTTAAAGGGCCAAGGCAGTTTATTAACCAATGAAAGTAACACATAGACAGATGACCCTTCTCCATCAACAGTCCAAAGCCTAAGGACTTGGAGGTCTGGGGTCTGAAGGTAGGAACACATGGCCCATTCAGGAAGGGAAGTACTGGAAGGGACAAGTATGAACAATACACAGTGACAAGTATGAGAATGCCACAGTGAAACTCATTTCTACGCTAAGTTTAAAAAGTTGAGAAATTAGAAAAATGCATGAATTTGCTTTTCTCCACCTATTTTTTTATATTTGAACCCTCTACAGATTGAATAATGCACAAATAAATAAATACAAATAAACACAAATCTTTTCTCAATTACTGGTCTGTAGCCTTCTGTCTGCTGGAAATACCCTCATGGAACATTTCATTTTGTAACTTGCCTGCTAAGATTATACATGTATTTAAATCATCACACCTTCATTTCAAATAATATAATATATTGGAGATGGTGGTAGACAGTAGGAAAGAACTATGTATCTATGCTTTTATTCTATGTGGTTTAAAAAATATCTACAATTAATCTGTGGTTTAATTAGAACATTATTATTTTTACTACAAAAATAAACCAACTAAACTTAATAGATTAAATGATCAGTCTAAAATTATAAGTGGGAAAATGTAGAGACCAGATTTGAATCTAGGTCTCCCTGACTCCAAAAATCTTGCTGCTAAACTAGTGCAAACCCTTTGAAAGATGGTGGATCTGAAGTTATTAAAAATAGTACTTAGTTCTACAGAATCAGTGATGAGTGAAATAGACACAGTTCCTCCTCTTATTATATTTGTAGTATCATTAAAGATAATTCATGATTT
The DNA here is from genome assembly GCF_903992535.2 of Arvicola amphibius. Taxonomy (NCBI): domain Eukaryota; kingdom Metazoa; phylum Chordata; class Mammalia; order Rodentia; family Cricetidae; genus Arvicola; species Arvicola amphibius. The sequence continues at coordinate 24,261,682 of NC_052061.1, read as the reverse complement.
TAAAATATTCATATAACTGAAAGTACAGCTAGAATAAGTGCACTCAAGGATAGAATACAGCTTCATGTGCCCCAGTAGTGTTAACTGAAGAAGGCTTAGCAGAGACAGGGAGGACTAATGAGCCATTATTGAGAAATACTCCAGAGGGAAAAGCATATACCAAAGATCTTCTGGAAGGAAAAAATATGGTGATTTGGAGATTAAAACTGAAGACAGTATAAATGAAGTATAATCAGAGAGATGAAGTAGACATCAAGTCAGTTTGAGGAGTTGGAAAAACATGCTAGCTACAGCTGGGTAACACTGTAATATTTGTGATAGGCATTTCAAAGTTTTGAAAACTATTCATTATTGCAGTAAAAAGGTCAGGAAGCATCACACTGCCTGGCTACCTTAACCCCCGAAATAAGCGCACAGAAATTGTATTAATTAAATTAATGCCTGGCCCATTATATCTATCCTCTTCTTGGCTAACTCTCACATCTTGATCTAAACCATTTCTATTAATGTGTATCGCCAGTTGACTGTGGCTTACTGGCATGAGTCTAACCAGCGTCAGTCTCAGACAGGAGATTCATTGCGTCTTGACTCTGCCCTTCTTTCTCCCAGCATTCTGTTCTGCCTCCCACCTGCCTGAGTACTACCCTATCAAAAGGCCAAGGCAGTTTCTTTATTCAACCAATGAAAGCACATAGACAGAAGGACCTCCTGCACCATTTCCCCTTTTTCTGTTTAAACAAAAAAGAAAGGCTTTCACTTTAACATAATAAAATTACATATAACAAAACAGTTATTAAGCAAGAATTACAATCACAATATTTATATCTATCTTTTATCATAACAAAGGAAAACTATAACTATCCATTTTTAACTCCATCAAAGACTCCAGAATGATATAATATTACCTAAGTAAACAAGAAGTAAGCAACTTCCAAAACTCTAGAAATAACAGTGACATCTCGCTGCCTGTACAGTCACCCAAAGTTATTCTGTACCATTGGGGCATCCATCCTCAGCCTACAGGCCCATAGTATTCATCAGACATTTCCGTGAAGTAGGAAATTTTAAAGACACTTCAGTCACTTTCTTCTGTGTTCTGCAGAAAGTCTCGCAGACTCATTCATGAAGCAGGAACCCCAAAGGACCATCTCACCTTTAGGCAAGTTCAGCAGTCCTCTCTCTGTGGGTTACTCATGTCCATTTTAAGCAACAGTCCAGGCAAGAGCAGTTTCTTGCCCAAATGGCTAACAAACTCCATAAGGAGCCCCTCTGATGCCTATCTTGCTCTTGAAGTACATTGGTGCTGCCAGGAGCAGACGTGTCTCATTGTCATAAAAAGCCCCAGGTTATTAAAACATTTTAAATGCCATATTCTATAGTATTTGAAAGAGATGAAGAATAACTATCTAACTGAAATATATCTCTACATATCTAGAAAATCTAACATGACTACAAGCTTTACTATTATAGATGATTATCCACTAACAACCTATATTTCCTAATTATACATTACATTTTTAAATGAACTACACAATAACAATACCTTAATCAAGATCAGAAATACATATACATATAACAAAATTGACCTTAAATTTATATCAACAAATCAAACTCCATACCAATGCAAATTATTCATATCTATATCATATCTCCCTTTAAATGTAAAAAAATTTATAAACAATATTTGGGAATATGGGCATAGTTTTTTTCTCTCCAAACTGCTTCATGCTGTATGGGGGCGCTGTTAATCAAGTCTTTCATGGTGTATCCTGTATACTAGGTTCATCTATGTTGGCAGTTGAGCAAAGTAAAATTTTGAGGGTGTTTATGGCAACCTTTCAGGTAGGCATGGTCTATCATACCATATTGACCTAGAAGCAATCCACAGGGTCTCATCCTCTGTGAAAACAAAAGAAGAATCTCTTTTCCAAAGCATCATACCCTTAGACCCAAATTCTGAAGTCAAGATATCTTTATAATATACATGCTGGCTTAGCTTGGCAGCCCATATAATGAGATGTCTCTCTGTGCTTAGCTCCTTTACAATCAAAATATTCGAAGAAAACACAATAATATAGAGAATCCAGACTCTGTGAATTTTCCATTTTTATGTGGCTTATTTGTTTTAATCTATGACTATCTGTACTCTCTCTTTAAAGACTTTATCCTCTTTTTAAAACATTAACTATACTTTATGACTATATACTCTTTATTTCTTTTCTCTTTTAAATCTACTATGTACCATTATTCAACAGTGTGATGCATTTAGAGGTCTTTTATGTCTGAATCTGTCCTACTGTGAATCTGTAATTCTTTACTCTTCAGGAACACTTCTTAAAATGCTAAGCGCTTCTTAAAAACTTTAGCTTGTGCCATGTAGGGGTAATAATACAGTACCGCCTGTTTCCTGCCCAGTCTAAACCTTAACTGCACTGTTATTATGATAATTATGATAGTTCCTGCCTGAGATCAGCACAGTTCAGCATGGTGGAGCCGCTCATGCCTCTGAGTCACTTGTGCCTTTGAGCTGTGCACAGTTCCAGGCACACAGCAGTCCACATTGCCATCAAGCAAGCCATAGCACTTTACTCACAAAACCCCATTCAAAAGCTCTGTCTCTCACAGGAGCCAGACAGAGATCATGATGGTGGCACAGCCCAGAAATCCAGAAATTAGTATTTCATAACTGCTATTTTGATAGACCTGATCCCACTGCCTAGCCAGGCAGGAAGATCTGAGTCACAGGCATGATCTCAGATATTTTTCTCCTGACCCTGAGTGGGCACACAATCATCTGGGCCCACAAATGCTCCATAGCTGGAGTTTGCACCAGCGGCAAGGCCCAGGAAGCCTCCTTTTAAAATGATGCAGCTTTTTTCCCTCCTGTGACTTCTGAGTCAGGAAAATTTCTCTGCAGCAGCCTGCCAGCAAACAGCAAAAGGCTGTGTTAAACTGTATATTTGTGTCTAGAATTCCTTTTCAAGGGGCACCACTCTGTTGTAAAAAGGGACGGGCAGTGTCCTACCGCCTGGCTACCTTAACACCCGAAATGAGTGCACAGAAATTGTATTAATTAAATTACTGGCTGACCCTTTATATTTAGCCTCTTCTTAGCTATCTCTCACATCTTGATCTAACCCATTTCTATTAATGTGCATCACCAATTGACTGTGACTTACTGGCATGAGTCTAACCAGTGACCATCTTGGGCAGGAGAACCATGGCATCTCGACCCTGCCCTTCTTCCTACCAGCATTCTGTTCTGTCTCCCTACCTACCTAAGTGCTGCCCTATCAAAAGGCCAAGGCAGTTTCTTTATTCAACCAATGAAAGCAACACATAGACAGAAGGACCTCCTGCACCACATTATAAGAATAGTGTTTATATAGGAAGAGTTTAAACTCTGCCCTGATTAAATTTATGATCAATAAAGATGAGAATTTTTATGTATTTCATCTTAATGACCATCAAAGATAGTATAACATTTTCATTATGAGCTTCTGCTGAATGTACTTACCAAAGACCTACAGTTGGTTTGCTTTGTGGTTGCAACTTGCTAACACTTTTGTGAAGCTTTCAGATTTCCATCTGAGATAATGTGTGCAAATATCCTTTGTAGAACTGTAAAACACTATAGGTCAGTCTGCTTTATAAGGTGTTAGGGTCAACCAATAAAATTATTCTTATGGAATACATACACAATTTTTTTCTGACATCTCAAATTCCTCACTAGTAAAAAAAATAGATTAATAGATTAATTTCTTGCTGGTTGAACCAAAAAAATCAATAATAAGGGTCATAATACATGTAATAAAATATATCTCTTATTCTTTGATTGTGGAATTTAGGCCTATTGCTTGGTTAACTATAATGATGTATAGTTTGCTAGAAGAAATGGTGTGTAATATAAGAAATATGCTAAAGGGAGTAAGAAGCAACTGTAGATTGCTAGTATTATTCAAAGGTATCACTGAGACTTAAATTTGGACCTATCAGACTGCCATGGATTTAGTACAGGCTTATTAGACCATTGGACTTCTATTTTCTGTTTTGTTTTGCCCTGTAATATTAGATGAGCACAGTGTGAATGCATGCTTGCTTATTCCTATTCTAGTGCAACGAGAGGACGCAGACACAGTGTGTTGCTCTTGGTTACTGTTAATGTTCCTGAAGCTATTTGTAATGCAGGCATTCAGGTGATGGATCTCAGGACGTATATTAGTCATTCTAGGGATCAACAAAGTGCTGTTAACTAAAAGAGGTTGGAAATGGGCAGTAGCTTCAGTGAGGACATCCATCTCTATGTTGCCTAACACAATGTCTAGGTGGATAATAAACAGATACTTAAAGATCAAATGGATGAACTGTAGGTGATTGGGACTAGGGTTATTCAGAGAAAAGGACTTAAATGGAAAGGATGCTTATACCTGCAATACAAGTGGGGTTTTTAACGTTGTAGAATGCCCCAAAAGTTTATTAAGCTTAGGAACAAAGTCAATGAGGGGCCAGTAATCAGATTGATTCAGTATGGAATTGCTGATCTGGGGTTCTCAATTCTTCAGGGTTGTAAGTCTTTATTCGAGGCTGAATTTGTAGCTGGGTAATAAATGGATGAGGGTTTAAGGATCAGAAGAGTAAAGGAATTTCTGGTTGAATGAGTTCTTTGTTTGCTCCTTCCTCTTTCCTTCTTTTCCTCTCCATCTTCCTCTTTTCCCTCCTCCTCACTATCAGCTCTACTGGGTGCTGAGTCTGAGTAAACATTCTCTCATTTTGCTTGTATTTTAATTATTCAATAGCATGTTTGGGTTAACACTTGTGGTTTAGCTTTTGGTTTTTGTTTTCCATTTTGACAGGTTTTATCAGTGGGAGACATGGTAGTTTCTAGTAGAAACAGTATGTATTTTGGATACATAGGAATCAGATAGTCCAACATAAAAGATTATTAATAATTCAGTAGCTTTACAAGACCTATAGCTTGATCTGTACTTGAGTGTGACTTTTATTCTGGGACAATTTCTGATAAGTGACCTGGCATACAATATTAATGTTTATTGAATGACTCACAGCTTTCAAAGTATCTTTTCATCATTTAACATACATCTTTATAAGGGTGAGGTTAGGCACAGTGGTACAAGTCTATAATACTCACACTCAAGATGTCGAGAAAGGAGTATTGTGACTTCAAGGCCAATCTAGGCTAAGTTGTGAAACCTTGTCACAAAAAGCCAAAGGTGAGAAAAAGAACCATGTGAGGTAGGCAGTATGGTTCACATTTGATAGCTAAGGAATGCAAGGCAGGAAGACAACAAATTCCATGCAAGCTATGAGGAAGTTATCTAGAGTTTGAGCTCAAGCTCTGTATGCTAATATACCTTCATAATACACCAGCTATTCTCAGTACAGTATGCGCATTTGTATTGAAAAACGATGTGGACAGACAGATAGATTTTCATATGCTTTCTCAGAAAAAGTAGTCTATAAAACTTGTGTCCTAGGAGGGGGGGGAAGTGGAAATTTTGATTGGTATTATTTATAAAGTAATTAAAAAAACTTGTGTCCTACTGACTTGGGCTTATTTTTCTTGTACTGCTTTTTCCTCATCAGCACCTATCCTTTCAATACACATTCTGTGATACTGGGTCAAGAAAGACATGCCACCACTTTTAGTTCAAGTGGCTTGGATATGTCTCTAGTGTGTGTAAAACCCAAGTTTAACTTTACAGACCATTGCTTTTTTTTTTTTTTGGTCTAAAATGGTTTGTCATTTTAGAGCACATAAAATGGTTTACTGTGCTCTAAGCTAAAGCCACCTGAGTTAATAATTATCTGTAGACCTTTGTTAAATGAGAAGATATGGGAATGGATCCAGAAGTGTGGGATGTCATCTTTTTATCATCCATTGGAATCTTAGAAGGATGGTGGCAATTTAAAGGTACAAATGTCAGGAGAGAAAGAGAGAAACTGATTCCTAATGAATTAATCAGGCCCTAGGACCTATACATGCCCGAAGCAAGTTGTACTGTGGACATTTAAATTGCATGAGCCTATTAATCTTCCTAGTCACAAGGCATGGCTTTTTGAAGCATGCTATCCAGAGAGATCTCAATGCAGATTTTTTCTATGGAATGCGCACAACACAAAATTAGTAAGCTGTGAACAGTGACAGGAGATGGGAGTCAAATATCAGAAATTGCCAAATCATGTATCTCCAGAATGATGGGGGTGACTCTGACAGCATGTCTGGACTAAGGTAACAGTGATGAAGGAATAACTGTTACAATGGATCATAATGATTTATAAAGGATGCTTTTGTGGGCTTTTGTGTTTTCCTTCCTTCCTTCCTTCCTTTCTTTCTTCCTTCCTTCCTTTCCTTTCTTGCAGTAGTGTATTCTACCTTTTAATAAAACATGCTTTTACCCCTGTTTGTGTCATATCATTGATAAATTATTTGAACAGATAGTTGCCTGAGAAGTGACAGTTATCCAAAAGCTGTGCAAGATGACAGATGTTTCTCACCACAACTAGTCCATCCATCCTTCCTTCCTTTCTTCATTCCTTCTTTTTTTCTCTCTCTTCCTTCCTTCTTTTTTTTTCTTTTTTCTTTCTTTTTTTTTTTTTTGGAGACAGGGTTTCTCTGAAGTTCTGGGATTAAAGGCGTACTCCACCAAGACCCAGAAGCCATAGATTTTTGTTTTTTGGTTTTTTTTTTTTTTTTTTTTCCTTTTTCCTCTGTATAGCTTTGGCCATCATGGAAACAGGCTGATCTTGAATTCACAGAGATTTGTTAGCCTCTTTCTCTTGAGTGCTGGGATTAAAGGTGGTTGAAACCACTGCCTGCCAAGCCAATTCTTTAATTAACAAGAACTGAGAAGAAGGCACAATGCCTAATCTCTATTCTAAAACAGGGTACACTAACCAGATAAAGCTGGCTGAGTGTGCAGAGGACACTCGTGCTGGGTACCAATAGGAGCCTGTGGAGTGCATAGGACATTTATCACAACAGTTTAAAGACTAGGTCCCAGATGCATTTGTCCATCTTCATTCCTTTCCCCACAGAAAAGTCAGAGTCAAAAACACTGAACATTCCAACGGTCTTTCCTAACCAGTTCTTTCCTAACCATCTACAATGTTTGGTTACAGTGAAAAATTTTCTTGGGAAAATGCAATTAGTAAATTCTGATTTAATCACATAGGTAAATGTGTAATGTGACAAAGGACATTTTTTAACTGGTGATCAATTATAAATTTACTAGTCATTTAAGAGTTTTTAAAAAAAGATGTCTAAATATAGCCTGACAGTTTGAGCCATTGAAAAATGCCTACATGATCAGGATTTTAAAATGATTCACAACAGAACTTTTCACACGGACTTGTCAGCTTACTTATTTCCTTGTTTAAGAAGTAAAGTCAAAAGATGGTCATTACCAGGATGCAGCAAGGAGTGTGACTTCTGTTGCATCTACAGTAACATTTAGGGAACAATTTGAGACTCTATAGATAGATTTTATAAAGCAGATTTAATCTTTTTGTGGTAATATATGCAGAAATTCTTGTAAAGACTATATAATCTTAATGATGCAGCAAGGATAATTTGATCATGTAGTTCTCCACATTTAATTGACTGTTTTTAAGGTATAGTTTTTGTATCCTTCAGAAAAATTTCATTTTGTGGGTGAAATTTACTTCACTCTCAGGGCAAGTATAATCTTACTCACTTTTCGGGCTAGAATTATCTTTTATTGCATATCATTTTCAGTCCCCAAATAAAGACAAAAAATTCATTCTTTCCATTTGTGGATGTTGGCCTCATGCTGTTCTCTTTTCTAATTATTAAATGAGGTAATTAGATAGCATGACTTAGATATCCTGTGTGAGGGGCACCAAGGTCCTTGTGTTCACATATAAGCACTAGATAAGCAAGGAATGTTAAACACACAGGGTTATTTCTTCAATGGAAGAGATGTAAAATCTGTTTTCTGCCCTTTTGCCCTGAAGGCTGGGAATGTGGCAGTAGCCTGGTGACCTTTGTGCTGTAGGTGTGGCTAGGCCACAGCTAGCTCCCTCAGGTTCTTTTGTTTATCTCAGTCATCCAGACCCTTATCTTGAACATTGTTTCTCAGTCAGCCAAATTCATCTTCTTGTGAGGGGCCACAAGTACTTTCCAAATGGGAGTATAGGTGTTTAATAGCCTGGTGACCTTCTATTTCACCAAGACTCCTAAATTAATCTCATTCATCCTCCCAGTACTCTATCTTGAGCATTGATTCTTAGACAATATATAAACCCATCTTTATGGAGGAGGTCCCATGTGCTTTATGAAGAGTTTCAATGTAAGCACGTCTTAAGTTTGTACATATTGTTTGTTGTTCGAATGGAATTGAGTTAATTATCACCAGAAAACTTTTTTTCAAATTGTGATGTCCTTAAATATGCCTGAAATTAACAAGCCAGGATCAGACTTTTGATGTTTGGAGCAACATCAGATTAAGTCCTGTAGCCCTGGCTTTCCTTCTTGTTTTTCATGGATCGACAGTCTGCTGGCTGTTAGGAATTTTCTTAATGCGAGCTCTCTGCCGACGCAAAAATCCCAATCAAGGGGTGGGAGGGGAGGTTGGGAGAATGGGGGGGGGCGTGAGGGGGACAGGGAGGGCTGGGTGTGGGTATGACAAAGTAACTTTCCCAGGAAGCAGCTTAAATAGACTGGGGGAGGTCAAGATTTTTGCGGGTTGTCTTGACCCTCCTCCGGGGAGGGGTCAAGGCTTGGCCGGTACAGGGACCGGGCCTCCAAAGATGGAGGCCAGAGACCAGAATTTACACTGGCCATGTTGTTTGCAGAGACCCCACAATCCTATTTCTTTTTATTTAATAATAAAATTGTAATAATCTTCCAATTTTCTCTGTTTGCCTTGGGCACGGCTACTACTGTTTCAAAGCTCACTCTCTCAAATAAGTGCTAAGTCATTCCTTCTGCTGCTTCTCTTTTCATCCACTACTTAGCACCCCATGAGGTATCAGCACCCCCACTTTGGAGGCGCTGTGTTTTAGGAGCTGTACTGACCTCCTACGTACTAAGCCAGTCATTTGCTGCTCTTTGAATATATTCCTGTCAATCACACATTCCTTTTTGAAAATTTTCCTTTTATTCAGTGGCTTTATGTTGTTCTGTTAATAGGCCCTCAGTCTTTGTTTTCTAAAATAACAATTTTTTATTCTAATAAATGTTTTATAAAAATGATTAATACCAACTTTGTGTACTTATTAATAACATTCATTATTAAATGAACATTCTCAGTATTACAGATGGGTTAGGTTTAAGTGAATGATGTAGAGATAAAAATAGTCTTTTAAAAAATAGGATTATGCTCTATGTTACTTGAGACAGATTATCCTCACCTTTAGCTGAAGATGTAAGAACGTTTTTATACTTTTCTAGATAGCTTCTGATTTTTCTGCAGAACTTTTCTACTACAGTGTTCTGTTTATGGATATTCCGCTTCCCTCATGGCCCAAAAACTGTCACAAAGAAGTAGGCAGGCACCATTTTAAGGTTTACTTTTTTTGAGTATCAAATGACAATATATAAATTGTCAGTAAAGGAGTTTCTTGATAACAGTATAAAGTGAGTAGATATTTCACCAGAAACTGGCTTGAAGATACTAATTTTATTTTATTTTATTTCATTTCATTTTATTTTATTTTATTATTTTATTTTGGTTTTTCGAAACAGGGTTTCTCTGTGTTGCTTTGGAGCCTGTCCTGGAACTAGCTCTTGTAGACCAGGCTAGCCTTGAACTCAGAGATCCACCTGCCTCTGCCTTCTGAGTGCTGAGATTAAAGGCCTCCACCCAGCTGAGATACTAATTTTAATTACTGCAAAACAGTATAATTTAGTAACAAATGTCTATGGTACTCCTATCATAACTGTTAGTTGGGGAAATCAACATTACTTGTACCTTATCAGCTATGTGAAGCTCATTAATTTTTTTTATATAATAGCAAAAATACCAAAGGACAGCTGAGCAACTACTATTGAAAGGTACTGTTTGTTAATGCAGCATTGTAATTGCAGCCTTGGGACCACTCAAGTAGCTAGAAGGAGGCTATGGGGAGAGAAAAGGCTCCTAGAAATGGCAGTGTGACTCTTTACTGTTGGCCATGTGTTGGCTGAAGAGGAACACAAGAACTTTGGGATGAAGCTGTTGAGGAGGCTGGTCCCTCAGGAGGTAGAATCAGTGGCTCCAGAATGCAGTGTTGGGGTATATATGCAGGAAATATGGCATTTCTTCTTGACTTCCAAGTTCTTTTTAATCTATTCAAGATTGTTAGCCAGGTTTGGCACATCTTAATTGTGAGGCAGATACATTTACAACTAGCTTGTCCAAGTAAATCTGGGCAGGAATTGCTGCATGATGCCCACCAGTAGATCGAGGAGAGTCTGAAGGTGCTCCCTGGCTGCTCTGCGCCTCCTCCTCCAGGCTAGGGTGAAACCGTGCAAGGCTAACTTCTTTTTGAGTCTTATATCTCAGGGTTCACCAATACTTTGTTGCATGATTTCTAAGTCTTAAAATGGTTATGTGTTTATTTTAGTTATTAATTTAAGTATAGAGCAAATCCAGCCAGAGGTGGAAATCCCAAATGTTATGGTATGATTTTGTGGTATAAAATATAGGTAGTTTAAAACAATCAATATCCAGGTTAGATTACATGTGGTATCCATGGTATCTGGGGTGGTGGTAGTTACTCTTTTCACAGTTATTTAAGTATATTTGAAATCTTTGTGATAAGGTTCATTAAAGAATATGGGGAGAGCTTTGTTTTTGTACTGATCCACCAAGCAATGTCATCAAGGTGTCCTCCTACATATGTGGTCAAAAATCTTATGTCCAAGAGCAGCTTTTTACTTCGACAACTTAGGTTCTTTTCTTTATAGCTGTAGACAATGAAGACCTTTCTAGTCCTTTCAGCTCGTGAAAAGCACTATTCCACAGCAGTTTTTTCCCCTTTCAGTGTTGTACTGTCATATTTAATTTCCTCTGTTATCACTCTCACATAGAATCCACCAGAATCTTAAAGCTGACAAATATCTTGTTCCAGATAAGGATTTTGCATTTGGGGTACATAATATTTTTCATCTTTCTGTCTCAAATTCATTAGGATTTGTATGTTTATATTTCCTGCTGCAAGGAACAGCAATTATATTGTTCAGTTTTTCACTCTTGTGCAATAATGAGGTGAAATTAAATACAAATCAAATATCTACACAAATATCATACTGTAAAGGCTCTACTAAAATTTATCTGTTTTCTGCTAGACTGTGACAACTCAGTGCTTAAAAGTTAATATAACTTGGTACATATTTGCAGAATTTCAAGATCAAAGGCATATTTGGAAATTCTATACTAGAGCATTTAAATAAATTAGGATGTATAGGTACCATAATTCATTGATTCATAAGCCAACCATTTAAATAGCTGTACAACTTATTTCTTGCCCTGAGTGAGTGGCCTGCTCATTTGTATTGGCTATAACTGGTTACTTTCCTAGTTTCAAGTTCCCAAACCTGTACTAATTTCATGTATAAATTCATTCATTTGGGTAACATTCCACAGTTACTGAGGATCAATTGCTTTATAGTTATTTAGTCGTTTTAGCACCATTTTGAAGGGGCTTAACATTTACTGACTCGCATGCTTGTCAGAACTAAGTTGGGGATATTTTTATACTTCTATGATCTTTATTGTCTTTCATTGGTGTATGTCTAGAGCAGCGTCGGGGTCCAGTGTCAGCCTGGACCATAAATTATTCCTCTTGACCAGACCCCAACATAAACTATCTCTCTCTCTGGGCTGGTGTGGAGGCGTGGGAATAAAGACACAACTCCCATGACTTTATCAGGAGGGAGATTATCAGTGGTCCCTCATGAAGTCCTGAGTTCACACGCTGAAGAATTCCTCCTTGTTTATTCTCCAAACAGTCTTTATACAAAAACTTAACTGAGGGGAAATACATTAGCATTCTGTTTTCTAGGTAACCAGATGAATGGCTTTTAGTCACATCCACATCTACCTATTTGCTCTGTATGCTGGCTGTCACATCTTCCTTGTCAGTATGCTAGCTGTCACATAGGTTTGAATTCGTATCTCTATCAAGCACCCTCCAAATTACAAAGAAAGGAGCAAAACAACTTCCTGACCTTTTGTTAGGTAGCAACAGCCTGTGTGGAAGGTTACATGACTGCTCCGGATACTGACTATGGCTTTAGAGCCTGGCTGCTATACCATATAGAAATATGGGCCTACAAAGCAGTGACATATAGTGATGGTCATTAGAGCTAGATAATGAGTCTTGAAATTGAGTAGGCTCTTTTCTCCAAATTTTCTTCATACAGTACATTTATACTGATTATAATTTCCTCTCCCCCTATTTCTCCCAGTTCCCCCACAGCCAGGCCCACCTTCTTTCTGTATCTCTTTAGAAAACAAACATTAAGAACTAACAATAGAACAATATACAACAAAATATAATAAGATAAAACAAAATGAACACATTGAAAATGCACAAAACTAACAAACATATGAAATTGGATATGTGTTATGTATATGGGACAAAGCCTATTCCTGATTATATCTTGAATCTGAATGAATAATGAAGTACATTCTGTATCATCTGGTATAAATAAAACCAAAAATTTCAATATGCAAGACAACTCTTTTTGAATATTGAAAATCAGTAACTATATTGAGAGGTTCTTTAAAATCCATTAGTACCGTGAGAATAGCATATAACTCTGCCGTTTGGATGAAATTATAAGGACTTTTTCCCACCTTACTTAAATCTTCTGATTTGTAACATGCCTTTCCTGATTTATTTGTATCAGTATAAAATGTACGAGCTCCATTTTATTTATGGAAGAATTCAAGTAATTCTCGTTATAAGGTTACTTCTATCTATATAAGCTGACAGATCATTTTCAGAGGCAGGAAATTTTTCAAAATTGTCTTACGCTATCTTGACAAGATTTGAAAGTCTTTTTTCTTGTATCCTGCTTACCCAGTCTGGACACTGCATTTTGTCGGTGGTAGAGGCATGGGCATTTCTTTGCCCAAAGACCAGTTTTGCCAAGAAGAAAACAAGCTCTAAGTGAAGTGTCTTTGGTGCCCAACATTCTCTTGAGAATAAATCAATGTTGCCAGGAGCAAGTGTGTCTCATATCAACAAAATCCTAAGTTATTTAAATGGAATATTCTACAGTTTTTTGAAGTGGTTGAAGATTACCTATCTATGTATAATAAAATCTCTATGTATCGAAAGGAACTTATTAGCCTAATTGTAAATATGATAAACATGGAGGACTATTGACTTATAATTCTTAATAATTATATAGCTTAAGTACTAAGCCTTCTTATTAGAATACTAGACAATCCTTAAACAACTATTCAGCAAATAAGGACAATGACTTCAAAATGTAAACAATGTATATGTAGCTGGATCATAGGTAGAAATGTATAGTGCAATATGATAAATATGTCCTAAAATTGTATCAAAATATCTTAAAACAAAATATCTTAAACAGAAGTAGAAACATGCATGCATATAATATGACAAAATAACTTTATATAGGTGTACAACTATAATAAATAGAAACAGGAGAATATTCAATATAACAAATATAATTTGAATTTTTATCAATATATAAGAATCTAAACCAATGTAAATTGTCTATAAATAATAGCTCACAAGTGTTCACCCTATTACTCACTACTATTATTAGTGTGAGTAAGCTCACACTAAGCTACCTACTATCCCATTTTAATTCCCTTTCATTTTTACAAAGAAGATCCCTGAGCCTATATAATGTACACCCCAACCCCAAATCCTACACCAGTTATAATCAACCACTAATTGATGTTCCTAACCCTGAGGACAAGCTTTGTTGGGAAAGGGGACTTTGTCTTTTAGAATTACTTCCAGTTGTCATGGGGATGGTGTTATTTCTATGAGATCTTGTAAAACTAAAATGATAGTTAAGTTTCAAGATTACTGTCTGGCATAATTGTGTACAGTCTCTGAGTACTCAGGAGGGTTTTTTTGAAGTTTTCACTTGAAGTTCTGACCAGAATGCTGTGAGAAGGTGCACTATTTCAGCCAACCAAGTTGGAGTCATTTTGAGCAGCTAGTACCCAAGACTGACCTTAAAGTAGTGCTATCAGCATCATGATGTCATATCAACCAGGTAGAATTGTTGTTGTGTGGTCCCATTGTCTTCCTGAAAATTTCAAAGATTACTGCAGGAAATTTATTGTTCATTGTGGAAAACTTAAACATTATTCATATAGACATATATTCAATGAAAGATAGAATAGAGACAAAAATATTTATGGGGAAAAGTTAAGTCTTAAATTCTTTCTTATTTCTGTTTCATACCAGATGTTCCTGATATGAGACAGAAACTCTGAATTTTTTTTAACAACATGCTTGGATTTAGAGAAGCATAGCCATTGTCCAACTCCAAAGCCAGCTTTAATTTTTAAGTAGAAATATATACATGTTCAGGTAATAAAATTTTACCTTGCAAATGAGCTGTCATCATAATTCCTATTTCTCTTTGCTTGTCAATTCTTTCTGTATATTTATCATTTTTTCTTTAGGCATCTAAATGTCCAAGGTCTCTTGGTTTTTGAAGCTCAATATTTTCCTGCCAAGACAAGAACAGATTCCTGCCCCAATCCCATACCTCCTGTATGACTGTCACTTCTATGTATGAGCTGTCATTTCTCTGTCTTAAGAGGCTTCTCTTTTTCACACTGAATTTTTGTTAATTTTGATGATATCTATAGATTTCTTCTCATGTGGAAACAAGTTTGAAACCCCTTCCAAAATGTAACACATCTGGTTTCTATTCTGAGGTCAATACATCCTTGAGATATACCATCTGATTTAATTGAGAAGACTTTTCTATTATCTAGTGTCTCTCTGCTGCCGTTGATCTTTCCTCATTAGTGTTAAGAAATTCAATGTTAATAAAGCATTATGCAATTTATTTCTGGGGATATTTTTCATCTCTTTCTGTTTGTTAACATATTTTTATAGTTCATTTTGATCTTTTTATAACTGCATGACCAGTAAAATTGTTTGACATACCAGTAATATGCCTTATATTACAATAAGCAAAAAAAATGGTTTTATTTTCTTAGAGACATAAGCTGGACCATTATCTTCCTTTATTTGTTCAAGTATACCCATGATGACCATAATTTCTAATAAATGTGTGATTACTGAATCAGCCTTTTCTGAGCTCAAAGAAGTTTCCCATTAAAAACCTGAATAAGTGTCAATGGTGTGGTGAACATATTTTAATTTTCCAAATTCTGCAAAGTGGAACACGTGCATCTGCCATACTTTATTTTTTGTGTGTACCCTTTGGGTTACTCCTTGCAGAGAGCAGTATTTGGTTATAGAAAGAACAAGTAGGACATCTTCTTGTTGCTGTGTAATAGAAAACTCTTTCTTTAAACCTTTGCTATTGACATGAATTTTTCTTATGAAATTTTGAGGACTTCAATACATTTCCAATGAAAAATTGATCAATTTCTGTATTACTTTGTGTTAGAGGACCTGGAAGACCCATATGGAATCAAATATATGTTATGCATATGGGACAAAGCCTATTTCTGATTATATCTTGAGCCTAAATGAATAATGATGTCAGTTCTATATCATCTTGTTTCAATGTACAAAACATCTCTTTCTGCATATTGCAAATCAGTAACAAAATATATATGAGTGGCTCTTTAAAATCTCAAGAGAATAGCATATAATTCTCCCTTTTGAACAAAATTATAAAGGCTTTGTTTTACCTTACTTAAAACTTCTGTTTTGTAACTTGTCTTTCCTGATTCATTTATATCAGTATAGAATGTATGGGTTACAGTTATTGGTTTGTCACATACATGCAGGGAAGAATACAAGTAGTTCTCTTTATAAGTCTAATGCTATCACTTTAGGAATAATTGCTATTGATCTCCCCTAAAATATTAGCACATACTTTTTGTCAGGGTTCATTGTCTTCTTATAATTTTTTAATTTCATTAGTAGTAAAAGGCACTATAATCTTCACTATTAGTTGATGAAGTCTCTATTTTCCTTTTATAATTAATTCAGAGACTTTTTTCCTATAAGGTTTTTATTTTTTACTTGGTTTATGTGGTAAATAGATCCATTCTAAGATAACATCTTCCTTCTGCATTAAAATTCCTGTAGGGGAAATGCTCAAATGAAATATGACTAGAATACAGCTAGGATTTGGATCCACTTTATCCACATGTACCTCT
Source organism: Arvicola amphibius (assembly GCF_903992535.2). Classification (NCBI taxonomy): domain Eukaryota; kingdom Metazoa; phylum Chordata; class Mammalia; order Rodentia; family Cricetidae; genus Arvicola; species Arvicola amphibius. Next base: position 24,245,351 of record NC_052061.1, on the reverse strand, counting down.
TGTAATTTCTCTTCAACGGCAGTTATTTTTTTCTCAGCTTCAGGTGTTAATTCCCTGGGACTATTTAAGTCTTTGTCACCATGTAATGTTTTATTTAAGTGAATTATTAGATCAAGTATTATCCCAACAGTGGGTTGTAGATTGGCAATGTCTCCTAGCAATCTTTGAAATTCATTAATAGTCTGCAATTGGTCTCTCCAAATTTGTGCTTTTTGTGTTCTAATTTTCTGTAAACCTATTTTATAACCTAGGTAAATGATAGAATTGCCTCTTTGAATTTTTTCAGGAGCAATTTGTAATCCCCATTTAGGCAAAGCTTACTCTTTCAAATATTCTTTCTAAAGTATGTGCATTTGAATCAAATAGCAAAATGTCATCCATGTAATGGTAAGTTGTAGATTTAGGAAATTCTTTATGTATTGTTTCCATTGGCTAACTTACAATGTACTGGCACAGGATGGGGCTATTCAATATTTTCTGTGGTAGGATGGTCCACTGATATCTCCTAGCAGGATGAGAATTATAAGTATGCATTGTAAAGGCAAATTTTTATCTGTAATCTTATTGTAAGGGTATAGTAATGAAACAATCTTTTAAATCAATAACTATAAGAGACCATATTTTAGGCAATAGGGAAGGCAAAGGAATTCTAGATTGTAGAGGGCCCATAGGTTGAATTACCTTGCTGGCTGCTCTTAGAGCTGTCATTGTTCTTCTTTTTCTGTTTCTTTTTAACAACAAATATAGGAGAATTCCAAGGGCTGGTAGATTTTTCTATATGGTGAGCATCTAGTTGCTTCTCTGCCAGCTGTTCTAAAGTTTGTAGTTTCTCTTCCATTAAAGGCCATTGTTTAACCCATTTTGATTTCTCACTTAACCATTTTAAAATTAGGGCTGTTGGTACCTCTGAAGGTTTGCTAGTTGTTTTGTGTTCTTGTACAGCCTGAATAACTTGTGACTATTTTTTTGTAACTTACAATATCCTTCCCAGAAACCTCAGTTTCTGGGAATGCAGAAATGTTAATCTGGATATTCCATTATTGCGACTGGTCATGACTCCATAAATTCACTATGATATTAGCCAGATATGTACTCAGCCTTCCTTTCCGTCCCTCTGGCCCTATGCCCTATGCATTCAACCCATCTCATGCTTTATTTCACTTGAGATAAGGTTCCAATTCCTAGTAATTGAATATTTGCCTACTGAAGAGGCCAATTCAGATGCTAAGATTCTAGAGTAATGATAGTCACATCTGCACCTATATTCAGCAATCCCTTAATTACAATGTTATTTATATGCACTTTTAGCTTTTGTCTTTAATTATTTATAGAAGTCTGCCAAAATATACATTTTCTATTTTCTATTGGAATTTTTGACTCATCTTCTGTGCTTAACTCATCATCTAAAGCAGTATTTTTTATAGCAGTCACTGGATTTTTTTAATATTCCTGGTAAGACATGTTCTCCACAGTGACGAGGAATGACTGGCCCCCAGGTCTTAAAAGAAGCTCCCCAAGAAGTTTTGTGATGGTATTAGGTTGCATTGTTTGTTTTTTGTTGATCTACATTCATTGGTCATATCTTTTATATAATCCATAGGGATGAGACCATCTATCTTTGTCATTCCCAGAGGAGATATTGTTTCTAGGAATGTGTTGTCTACAATCCCTTCTCAAATAACCTATCCTACTACAATTAGAACATTTGGCATTTTGATGTCTTCTCATACATTTTGAAAATTGCTTCTTCTACCCTAGCTTTAGTATTATAGTCAAATGTCTGAACATTTGTTGTATGCAGGATTCTTTCATCCATTGGTGCTGACCTAACCTTTAAAAGCCCAAGTATATTTTTGCATTCTAAGTTGACATTTTCAAAAGCCAGAGATTTAAAAAGTATTCATCTAGCTTCTGGGTCTGTTACTTCTATTTGTACAGCCTTAGTGAATCTTTGTAAAAAGTCACTAAAGGGTTCTCTTTGGCTTTGTTTAACCCTAATATATTATTCAATACTTTTCTCTAGTTCTGGAATCCTGTTCCAAGCATTTAAGGCTGTTGTGTGGCATAGGGAGAAGGTGTGTCCCTTAGCCTGGTCCTGTGGTTCTTAGTAATAGCCCTCAGCAAGAATTGGATCTTGGGAAACCTCAAGTCCTTTTGCCTTTCCCTGTTGTTCTAAAATTTTTGCATCTTCTCACTAATAGCATTTTCACAGTAGTTGTGAGACTAATGGAAGCCAGTTGTGTAGGTTATCTTTATTGCTTGAAACCCATGTCTTCACTATCTCCCTAACAAATGGTGGAAGCCTGCCATAAGATACTACTGCTTGCTTAGTTTCCTTTAGATCATTCATACCTATAGGTTTCCATCTATATTTTTTAATCCTATTTTTGTATTTAGTACTGGATGGTTTGTCAGTAGTTAAAACTCTTGGTAAGTTATCTCTGACTCTTACAAATACTGGCAATGTTAAATCCTTCTTTTGTACCCTTCTCATCAGTTCCAATAATTTCTTCAATTGTTTCAAATGTTTGTAAAGCCTGAATCTTTTTGACCTGTGAATTTTTCTAATGATTCCGATAACTCATAGAGCCTCTGATCCTCATTCTGTACAAATTATTCCAAGGTATTAAAATTTTCCATTAATGATAACATCTCATCATTGGATATTATTTAGAAGGTGTGCAGAGTGCCTTCCTGGAGAAATACTCTATCTTCTAACTTATCATAGCTTTAAAAAAAAAAACAGATTTTGATTGTCAACTTCAACAGTATGAATTCTTTCAGATAATTTCTCAACACCCTTTTGTAGGTTTCATAATCCATTGGCATGGATTGAGTTTTGTTTGTCAACTTGCTGCTATCCTTTTTAATGCTATTATTTTTTCAGCTAGCTTTTAATTTTCAATGGTATAAATCCTGTCAGCTAGTTGTTCATTATTAGTCTGTAAAGACTGTATCATTTCTAAAATTGTCTCATTCTTGACTCTGGTATCAAACCATCTTTTTAAGGATATAATATGAAGGACAAAACTAAGTCCCAATACCAGAAAAAAAGGATGTATGAGAAAAATCACATAACCCTTGTAGAATACCATCCATGGTAAAAGGAAAGCAATTATGAAATTTCTGGGTGGTGATATTGTCTGTCATTATATAACTTTCAAGTTTATTGATTTATTTATTAATCAAGTGAATGTACTTCATTATGCATCTTCAGTAAATTATTGTAAGTATAATAATTTTTGTTGGCCAGCAGGTGTTGCAGTTGTTGTTGCAAACATCTGAGAGATGCAACAGTCTTTTTTGGTTCCAGCACCATGGTGGTGTTCAGTTCCATGTTGTCAGAGGTTTTTTGTGATTTCTGATCCATGCTGCTGTGAGCTTATATGTGCAGTGGCCCAGGCACGTCCAGAGAACATCACTTTGAAGCAGCCATCCCCAACTCTTGCCTCTTACTATCTTTCTGTCCCCCTCCTGTGATGATTCCTGAGCCTTGGGGCTGTGGGTGTAATATAGTTGTTCCATGTAGGGTCGAACAGTCTTTTATGCTCTCCACTTAACTAGTTGTGAAGTTGTAAGTCTCTGTTGATTGTTTTCTCCTATAAAAAGAAACTTCTCTGATCAGCACTGAATGATGTATTTAACTACGTGTATAAAGATAAGCATTTGGAAGGCAGTTTAATACTATGCCCATTTATGGTGTTGGAGGTCCTTCTGTCTTTGTGTTGCTTTCATTGGTTAATAAAGAAACTGCTTTGGGCCTGTTGATAGGGCAGAACTTAGGTAGGTGGGACAAACTAAATGGCATGTTGGGAGAAAGAAGGCAGAGTCAGGGAGAGATGCCATAGAGTTGCCAGAGACAGACACTGGGAATTTTATCTAGTAAGCCACTGCCACATGGTGATACACAGATTAATAGAAATGGGTTAAATTAAGATGTAAAAATTAGCCAATAAGAAACTAGAGCTAATGGGCCAAGTAATGATCTAATTAATATAATTTCTGTGTAATTATTTCGTGTATAAGCTAGCCAGGCAGCTGGGAAGAACAAGCGGCACACTCCCCTGCAACACATTTAGCAATCAGAAAGTGGTTGTTTCCATAATAATTTATGCCACTATTACCTCAGTAGGCATATCTTACCAGACTGGTTTCTATTGTGCAATATTAAAAAAGATTTTTATCTTATTCATTGCATCCTAGCTGGAATTTCTCCTCCCAGTCCCCTCTCCACTTCTCCTCTGTTTCTTTTCAAAATTAGGCCTCGCAGGTATATCAATTGAACATGAAGTGGTTGAATACAAGATTGACTCAAAAATATCAGTATCCCTCCTATACACAAATGGCAAACTGAGAAAGAAATTTGGAAAACAACACCCTTCACAATAGCCATAAACCATATAAAATATCTTGGGGTAACTCTAACCAAATAAGTGAATTATCTGTATAATGGAAGTCTTTGAAAAGAGAAATTGAAGAAGATATCAGGAAATGTAAAGATCTCCCATGCTTATGAATCAGTGGGATTAACATAGTAAAAATGGCGATCTTACCAAAAGCAATCTAGATTCAATGCAATCTCATTAAATCCCAGCGCAATTCTTTTCAAACCCTGAAAGGACAATACTCAACTTCATGTCATAATAAAACAAAACAAAACAAAAAAACAGGATAGCTAAAACAATTCTGTCCAACAAAAGGACTACTAGAGGTATCACTAGCCCTGATTTCAAGCTCTACTACAAAGCTATAGTAATAAAAACCACATGATATTGGCATACAAATGGACAGGTTAATCAGTGGAATTGAATTGAAGATCCAGACAAAAATCCACACACCTTTGAATTTTGGTTAAAGAATTAAGAAATACACAATTGAAAAAAATAGCATCTTCAACAACTGATGCTGATCTAACTGGATGTTAGCATATAGAAAATTGCAAATATATTTTTATCTATCATCCTGCACAAAACTGAAGTCAAAGACACCATGAATCTTAATATGCGATAGTCACTATAACTTTCACTTAGTGCATGATAATTGTATGTATTTGTAGGATATTATATGATAATTGAGATAATTAGCATTCAATTTCTTATTTACTTTTGTGCTGGGAACATTCAAAATCTTCTAGTTCATTGAAATTTGCAATTAGTTTTTGTTAGTTATAGTCATTCTTACCTTTAATCTCAGCACTCACGCGGAAGAAGCAGACAGACCGCTGAGTCTGAAGCCAGCCTTGGCTATTATAGCAAAGTTCTAGGAGCTAAGGCTATGCAGAGAAACCTTGTCTCAAGAGCCATAAATAAATAAATAATGAAAATTAAGAATATCTATTTATCTTTTAAAAATTAAAATCACTCTGTTGTGCTTTTCAATAATATGCTATAGTATTAATATAGTAATATAGTCAATATAGTAGTCTAACCACACTACACAATCCTTTGATTGCATTCCCACTCTCCTACCCCTATTCTGCTCTCTAGATCCGTGAGGTCAACTTCTAATTTTTTTTACATCTGTATAAAAGTGAGAATATTAGAAGTTTTTCTTTCTGTGTTATGAAATAACCTGTGTTATTTTACTTACAAGCTGCCATTCAATTTCTTCTATATTGCAGCAAGTGACAAGATTTCATTCTCTCTTGATTGGTTCCATATCCATTATTAATAAAGTTGTAATAAATATTGGGATACAGTTATCTACTCACCATATTGGTTTTCTTTCTTTAGATATGCACCTAGTAATAACTAGATAATATTGTGGTTGTATTTCTAGTTTTTATTTAAATAATGGTTTTACTAATTTAAATTTCTTCCAACAGCATATAATATTTATAATAAACTTAAGATTTAGCTAATATCACCTTATGATTTAAACTTGTAGTTCCTTTTTTCATTAGTAATGCTTTGAATATATTTTCATGTTTATTTTTGCAATCTGCATATCTTTTTGGGATGGATGGTTTCAGAATATTTAATTCAGAATATTTTAATTGGATTTTCTGTATTAATTTTTATTTCTCCTATTGCTTATGTTCTACTCAAGGCATTAATCCTTTTTACATGAATGGTTCGCAAACATTCTTCCTGTTCTGTAGGATTTATTTTTAATCTGTTGATAATTTCTTTAGTTGTATAGAAATTTTTCAGTTTAATATACTTGTTTGTCCATTTTTACTTTTTGTCTTCTGTGTTTTGAGTAAGAATATACTCTCCATATCAGTATCCTGAAACATTTATCTTATGCTTCCTTCTATGTTTCATAGTTTAAGATCTTGTACATAAGTACTTGATCCACTTGAGTTGGGATTTGCCTATGGTAAGCTAGAGGGATCTAGTTCAATTCTGCCTTTCCAGGTTTCCCATCATGATTATTGAAGACAGCGTCATTTTCTTCATATGTTCTTGGCAGTGTTTTTGAAACCCTGTTGATGGTTTATTTCTGAGTTCTCTCTGTTGTTCTTTTGGTCTGTGTGCATGTTTTTTTATTGCCAAGACTATGCAGTTTTGATTCCTAGAGTCTTGCAGCATGTTTTGATGGCAGTTATGGTGCTGCTTCCATCTTCTTTTTGTCAAGATTATTCTGGTTATTTGGGAATCGTAATGCTTAATATTGGTAGTCAGTTTGATGGATTTATAATCGCCATGAAAACTGATTTCTGGGCTTACCCAAGGAAGATTCTTGATGTAGTTAATCACAGTAGGAAGGCTTACACTAAATGTGGGTGGCTCCATTTTAGTTGATAAAGTTCTGGATTGAATAAAAAAGAAGATAGTAGACTGGGTGGTGGGATCGCTGTGAATTCAAAGCCAGCATGATCTACAAGAGCTAGTTCCTGGACAGACTCCAAAACTACAGAGAAACCCTGTCTTGGACAAAAAAGGAGGGGAGGAATAGTAGCTAATCACAGTCTCTTTCTCTTTTTGCCTGGCTGTGGATGCCATGAGATCAACTGCCTCAAGTTTCTGCCATGAGTGACTGCACCTCAAATCATGAGTCAGACTTGCTAGTTTGTTCCCATAATTAAAAACAATGAAGCTGTCAGACACATGAAACTGTCCAACAGTGATAATTATGTTAAGTTGCTACATTAAAAATACTCATATGTATGTATCTAAACCTTTTAAAATATGTTTTCCTCCTTGGAAAGAGAGAAAGTTGCAAATATTTTTTGAGTATAGTTTTTTAAAGGAAGAAAAAAATCTTTTTATTTTTTCCAAAGCTTGTTACTGCTTCAGGTTTGAAAGTTGAAGGGGTGACATATATTATACAGTTGGCCAGCTTGTTCAGCTTATTGTATTCTTACTATATTTGAACAAAGTAAAAAAAGAACTCTACTTAAATATCTCAGTTTTTTTTCTTCCTTAACCACTTTCTAGGTATAATAAGAAATCTGGGGCAGCTTCTGTGATCTAACAGTACATTTTTTGGCATATATATATATATATATATATATATGTGTGTGTGTGTGTGTGTGTGTGTGTGTGTGTGTGTGTGTGTGTATGTGTGTGTGTTTATGTGCTGTGCATATGTATATATGTTTATTTATGGCTCCCTGAAGTTACAGCAGTTGCCTACTAGGTATCCTTGAACTGCCCCATGCGACCTGGAGATATAGATCTGTTGTGTCCTGCATTACCACCAAAAGAGTGGCCAATGTGGAGACTCAGAACTGTTGCTGCAAGTGCTGAGAATAAGTGGTTGAGTGTCCAGCCATGAGTGAGACATCTGTTATCACCCCTAGAAACTCAGAGATGAGCAAGGGATTACTGGAGAGAAAAGAGAGAGCTTCAGGGCACAGAAGAGGGTAATCAGGTCACGTGACTCATAAGGAAGCAGGAGTGTTTATTAGAGAGAGGAGTATAAAGGCAGGCAACAGCAGGGTGAAGATCAATAAACAAAAAGGGACTAGCAGGACAGCTCAGCAGTTAAAAAGCAGAGGACACAGATTCGGTTACTGGTGCTTGTGTGGTGACTCGCAACTGACTATTAACTCTAGTTCCAGGGGTCCGGGTGCTCTCCTGACTTCTGTGGGTATCAGGCACAAACATTCATGCAGGCAAAAATACTCAAATACATAAAGTAAAAAAAAAAAGACTTTAGAAATTGTTTTAAAAAAATAAAAGCAGCTTTGAAGAAGGGAAATGGTTGTGTTTACACTGCTCACAGTTGTATTAAAACCACATGTGCTGTGGCATTAGATGAGTCTTTTCAATACTGACTAGATATTTTTACAAAGATCATGAGATGAAGTATTATTTCTATTTTAACATATACTAATAATATAAGAAAATTGAAAATGCCGTGCCTACAAAAATAATCTTAAAAGTAGAATATTACCAGGTATTCGCCATAGGCCAAAAGAAAATAGAAAGTTGTTATTTAGTTCATATAAATCTTCTGTTCTAAAAGAGGAATTGCTTAAATGAGGAACCAAATCAGAACTCTAGAATAATGAAACCTACAGATCTTAACATGCAGGTTTGTGAGAGCGAACTTTAGGAATCACGGCAAAATAGGATGAATGATTAAGTATTTGTATAATCTGTGTTCAGTCTTGATAAAGTCTGATGTCTGAGTTAGTGCCGGCAAACTCAGATTGTCATACTAATTTTGCTGTACATTGGTGCTTTAGGATTTTGGACTGATAACTGCATTCCAAATCCTTAATTACATGGTTAAATAACTAGCAAAATCCTCCACATAAAGGCAAATAGTGATAGGGCTGAGAGAGTAGGCACACAGTACCAATTAACCATTTTGGTCAGTGATGTTAAGCTCACCATTCTAGCTTTGAGTATGTTCAGCCTCAGCCATTGGAGTGAACTCTTCTCTTTACCTCCACCTCTGGTGGGAATGCTAATGATCAATGCAGTAGCTGAGAAGAATCATTATGTGGCTATTAAATGATGGCATCAGTTTCTTCTGCTCTAGGATGTGCAAACCTGATGACCATATAAATTTTCCTTTCCTAGGACAAATATTCTCAGTGTCTTAGTTCTCCATATAGTATACATTAAAAATCTTTTGAAAATCTTATCTGTTGTACTTTTTTAAAAAAATTAAGAACAGCCGGGCGATGGTGGCGCACGCCTTTAATCCCAGCACTCGGGAGGCAGAGGCAGGCGGATCTCTGTGAGTTCGAGACCAGCCTGGTCTACAAGAGCTAGTTCCAGGACAGGCTCTAAAGCCACAGAGAAACCCTGTCTCGAAAAACTGAAAAAAAAAATTAAGAACAATGTTTATTTTTAAAACATTGAGAATATAAGATTAAGTTTTAGATATTGTTTGGTTTGAAATAGTAACAAAGGGGATGGCAGCGTAGAAAAAGACAAGTGTTAATTAGTGTCATGTGCTTTTTCTTTCATTTCTCACATTTCAGTTGGTCTTCCTACTATCAAAACTCCAGGCTGGTGATTATTCATCCATCTGCTTATCTTTTCTTATGTTCCTGTGGTAATACTTACTGTTTTCATTACATTGCTTGTTTGTTTCTTTGGAATGATGAATGTATATGTGCTAATATATAAATAAATATTTAATAGAGGATAAATATAAGCACATTTTATACATTATCCTTCCTACTCCCATTTGCGGGGTATTATTATTTTCTTTTAAAAATTTAACCTTTGAGAATTTCATGCAGTATGTTTATTTTTATTTTCCTGTCCTCCAACTCCTCCCAGGTCCTCCTCCTCTCCCTTTCTACCCAACTGTGTTTCCTCTCTCTCTCTCTCTCTCTCTCTCTCTCTCTCTCTCTCTCTCTCTCTCTCGCTCTCTCTCTGTTTTGTTTTTTATTTTTTGGCACAGGGTCTCTGGCTGTCCTGAAACTCACTCTCTAGACCAGGCTGACCTCAAACTCACAGAGATCCTTTCAACCTCTGCCTCCATGAGTGCTGAGATTAAAGGTGTACACCACCACCACCTGACTGTTTTTTCTTCTCTAAAAAGAAAAGAAAGAAAAAAGCACTCAAGAACATGGGATTCATTTTGTGTTGGCTAACTACTGCTGAGTATGGAAGCATGGGGCTTTCTCTGGAGTGTGGTTGATATACCCAGTATTACTCAATTGAAGAAAAATGATCTACCTTCTCCCAGCAGCTCTTGTTTGTGAACAGCTCCATGGCTTGGGGTTGGGCTTTTGTCTAGCTTGTCTAGCTTGTCACTGAATCCTCAACATCTTCTTCTTCAGGAGATGGGTAATTAGCATAGAGACTAATAACTGGGCAATGTTTAGACAGTGAGACTTTAGAGTGACCAGCCCTGAACATGATGTCCTCTTCACACCCTCCCTCAAGACTCAGGGACCATTGCAGAAGAGGGGGCTGGAAAGATGATAAGAGCCAGACACAACAGGGCAGATGAACATATGAACTCAGAAAGACTATGACAGCAAGTATACTATCTTTTATATCAATATTAGGTTTTCAACATTTCCTAGCTACTGAGCATTTAAAAAAATGCAAGTCCTGCAGAATACTATGTTTAAGTTGTTTATAGATATGTGTTTATAAATAATCCCATAATGGACACATTAGCATATAAATATACATATTTGAATCTGTGCTTCTTTCCTTGCATAGATTTCCTGAAAAGTTAATGGATCAAAAGATATGATTATTTTCTAAGACATATTTTCAAAATGTCTCTTTAAAGGGTCGCATGCTGTATACTTAATCATATACTTAACAAGACCAGATAGAATGTAGTTCATAGGCACAGAGATTTAAGGCACTGAAATGAGAAACATGGGGGTCATCATGCTAAAGAAGTACCATTCTTTCCTTTTAAATCAAAATTTTATAATACTGTCCCTGATTAGAACAAAAGAATTACTCCCTTAGCACCATCTATTTTTCATGAAGGTAATAAAATACATTGTCAACAAATCATCATCAAGCATTGTGTGAGAGGGCCTCCTTTTGGTCCCAGCCACCAAGCTAGCTTACACCTGAAATAATCACACAGAAATTGTATTAATTTAAACACTGCCTGGCCCATTATATCTAACCTCTTCTTGGCCAACTCTCACATCCTGATCTAACCCATTTCTATAAATCTGTGTAACACCATGAGGTAATGGCTCACCAGGAAAATTCTAACCAGCATCAGTCTCAGGCAGGAGCTTCATGGGGCTTCTCTGACTCTGCCTTCTTCCTCCCAGCATTCAGTTCTCTTTTCCCTGCCTATCTAAGTTCTGCCCTATCAAAAGGCCAAGGCAGTTTCTTTATTCAACCAATGAAAGCAGCACAAATACAGACGGTCCTCCTATACCATTTTCCCTTTTCTGTTTAAACAAAAAGGAAGGCTTTAACTTTACCATAGTACACAGAAAGAATGTACTCCATTGTCCCGGATGCCTGGCTAGCTTAACCCTTGAAATAACCACACAAAAACTGTATTCGTTTAAATACTGCCTGGCCCATTATCTCCATCCCCTTATTGGCTAACTTTCACATATTAGTTTAACCCATCTTCATTAATGTGTATCGCTACTTGACTGTGGCTTTCCAGCATGAGTCTAACCACTGTCTATCTCAGGCAGGAGAACCATGGCATCTGCCACTCTGACCTTCTTCCCAGCATCTAGTTCTTTCTTCTCTGCCTACCTAAATTCCACCCTATCAACCAGGCAAGGCAGTTTCTTTAATAACCCATGAAATTAACACAAATACAGAGGGACCTCCTACACCAATCAAGCATGGGCATGCATGCTTGTATTGTCCATTGGAATCTGTTTATCACTGAATGGGAGATTCCTTCCAGTGAGTATTAAAAATCACACATACCCTTAACATCTGCAGTGTGGTCTTATTAGGCTATAAGATAGTTCTGAGCAGCCACATTCAAAGTTTTGGAATAAAGAACCTGGAACCAAGTAAATGACCAACAAGAAAATAATAAAGATAATAAAAGAATTGTGCCAGTCTGTAAGTCTTAACTCCCAAATAAAGAAAGGATTCATATTTCAAAATGTGTAATAGAATATTGTGAAGATACAATGCAATATAATTTCATAAGCCTGTTGTAAAAAGAGGAAATGTAAAGAGACAGTAAAGCATTTCTTTGTGACATACCTATTTTAAGATGATCTTTGTTTTATTCTTTTGCCTTAATTTTATTTGTAGCCTATGATAAACAATATTGCATTTGACTGTATCAGATCTTTAAGTGGTAGGTTTACAGTAAAAAATATATGTATACATATGTGTTTCCTCTGAAAGTACTTGATCTAAATGTAATAGCTCATATAGCTTAAGTTATCCATATAAATGTAACCTCAGATGCAGTAAACAATTTAATTTTCCTACTGGACAAGTTACATAAAGTATCTAAAAGTCTCAGGTTTGTCAGCTGTTGTGTTTATAACACTTAGCGTCAAATAACATCACAGAAGATTCTTCTATCTTCGGCCTAAAATAGGAATGTGATCCAGTGTCTGAGCCTCCAGGGTATTTCACCAATGATCCTTGGCTCTGTGTAAGTGCTCCTCCTGTTGCTGAGTGACCTTACCCTGACTAGGGGTGGGGAGAGCATTCAAATACTCCTATTATATGCCACATAATGGATTCTGATTCTGCTTGCTGGAACTCTTGGCAGCTAATAGTCAAGTTCCTAAAGTATATGTAGGCTACTCAGAAAATCAATCCTAAATAGAATTTTAATTTAATGTTATAATATACTGTTCAATTTTTTGTTTTTTTCTTAAATATTTTTTTTCATTTATTGTACATATCAACCACAGTTTCACCCTCCTGTCTCTCCTCCTGTTTCCTTCCCCCACCTTTTCTCTGCTCCCCTTTCATGCCTCCCATGGGCATTAACAAAACATGGCACATCAAGTTTAGGCAGGACCAAGTTTTTTCTCTTGTATTAAGGCTGCATTAAGGATGAGGCAACCCACCATAGGGAATGGGTTCTTGATGTTAGGAGCTCCATAAACAGACCAAAGTAAAACTATGTCATACACATGCAAAGGGTCTATGTTGGTCCCATTCAGGTTCCCTAGCTGTTAGTTCAGAATCTAGGAGCTCTCAAGAGCCCAGGACAGCAGTCCCTGTGTGTTGACAGAGGTTTCTGTTCTACCTAGTCCCACAGTCATTCAGTTCCAAACAAACACACAGAGGCCTTTATTAATTATAAACTGGTTGGCCTATTAGCTCAGGCATTTTACTACTTAACTCTTACATTAATTCATAATTCTTGTTGTCTGTTTTAGCCACATGGCTTGGTACCTTTTATCAGTGAGACATTCTCATCTTGTATCCTCTGCATCTGGGTGATGACAGCAGACTGAGCCTTTCCTCTTCCCAGAATTCTCCTGTTCTGGTTGTCCCACCTATACTTCCTGCCTGACTACTGGCCAATCAGTGCTTTATTAAATCAATTCAACTGACAAATCTTTACAGGGTACAATACCATTGTCCCACAGCACCTATGGGACTCCCTGCCTCCATCATGACCTTGATCCCCCTGACTCCTACAATCCTTCCTCCCTCTCTTCAATAGGACAATCTGAGCTTGGCCCAGTGCTTGATTGTGCATTTCTTCATCTGCTTTCATCAGCTACTGGATGAAGGCTCTCTGCTGACAATTAGGGTAGTCACTAATCAGGAAGGGGAAATACATGTGATTCCATGGGTAAACTGGTGAATGGGGATGGATGGGAACATGAGGTTTGGTGAGTTGGGAGTGGGATGGAGAGGGAAAGTAGTGAAAGAGATGTCTTGATGGGAGTGTTATATCAGGGACAGGAAGAAACCTGGTGCCAGAGAAACTCCCAGGAATCCACAAGGTTGACCCCAGCTAAGACTCCTAGCAATAGTGGAGAGAGTACCTGAACTGGTCATCTCCTGTAATCAGATTGGTGACTAATTTAACTGTCCAAAAATTTTTAAAGAAATATATCATTAAGCTCTCTTTACTTTTTTTCTTGTTGACTTAGATTTTCTTTAATATATTATGCTTAAAGCAATCCAAAAACATGATAAAAAATCTGCTGATTCTTTTTAAATGTGATATATCTACTAAATAAAACTTCAAATTATAACTGTTTTCATCGGTAGAGATTATTATGTGAGGAAAGTCATTCTGATAGTGTTGTAGTCAGTCTGGTCTCCAAATTGTAAGGGATTTTAAGGTGACTGTGAACTATGTCAATTCTGAAAGGTGTGATTGCTAGTGGTTTACCTCTACTTTAATTTTAAAATTGAAATAAAAGTGTAATTGAAATTAAAGTGTAATATGTGTAAATACAACTTCATCTGCAGTTGAGTTATCTGCCTAAAATTTTTAGAGTATTGATAAAATTCTGTGCAGGCTGGAAATTACTTTCTTTGAGAGAGAAGACTAATTGTCTCATTAATTTCAGACATTTTTTTTTCTAGTCCACATATAACTTTAGTTAGGCCAGTTATACAAGTTAAAAATAATAATGCTCAGAACTCCACGGGAGTAGAAATGGATCCAGACCAGGGACATTTATAGAAACAGGTCTAAGCTGGCAACCTAGACCGGGGCAAACTTGGGAGCGCTTAGCGACCTCCAGGAACTTGGAGTGATCAACGGGGTAACTAGAACTGTAGCACTGACTGTACTACAAGGAACAACTATCTGAGCTTGGATCCACTGGCACCTAGAAGATTAATCACCAGAGTCACAGACATCCCCAATCATACAAATGAGATGAAAAGACATGTAGACAAGGTAAGAACATATGCAACACCACAAAGAGCAACACGACGTCAGGAATATCTAAAGACCCTACAACAGCAAAACTTGAACAACCAACCAAATATAGATGAAGCAGAAGAAAATGACTTAAAAAATAACTTCAGGAGAATGTCTGAGACTCTTCAAGAGGAAATGAAAAGTTCTTTCAAAGAAATGGAGGAAAAGACAAACAAAAAGTTGGAAGACATCAGAAAAGGCCAGAGGATCAGGACCTGCAGGATTAAGACACTGTTGGAACAGTGTGGAGCAGCTGCAACCCTTGTCCTAAGTGGTCCTGTCTCAGGGAAGGGGTGCAGAAGGAAAGCAGCTCACCAGCCTGCCCTATAGTTCTGCTCACAGAAGATTAGGTGAAATGCTTGATAGCTTTTTATATTTGGCATAGTTCTTTCTGACTATGAAGTATTTTCCATCGAGGCTAGCATCTGGTGTTTTCACTGAAAGCAACCTGCTGAGCACGAACCATCTCCCTTGTCATGGAGGGAAGCTGCAGCTGACCTAAAGGTAATTCTGTTAATGTAATTTTGTTCTATCCAGTATTTATAAACTCACAGAAGCCTCAGGTTTCCCTATCAATGAACAACTTCACTGTTACACTTAAGTTCTTAGGTTGGTTAAAAATAGCACACACCATTTCTTATACTATATTACCCAATATTGTCTTAATTTTATTACTTATTTGCTATATTGATTAATGGTTTTTGAAGTTTATCTTTCCTGAATTTGACAGCCATTATCCTGCCTCCCTGCTCTTGTTTTTCTTGACATTTTCAAATGTCTTGCCATTCATTGTAAATCTTATTTTGGGAAGCTAAATTTAATAATTTAGCTTATTAAACAATGTGAGTGCTTATGTTCCCTACTTTAAGCAGTCTCCCTATCTGTAGGCATTATCCACTTGATAAATAATGCCTGTCAACAAAGGTCAAGTCCTCAATTCCTTTCCGTAACCTGCTATATTGTTTTTCTGGGGATGTTTTTGACATGTATTTTATTTCTATAAGTCTTAATTTTTACTGTCTACATAATTATTATCCTTTTATAAGTTTTATATTAGAGGTTTTCCTTTATATGTTATTTATACAAGGGAAAGTGAGGCTAGAACACATTTCTGGAAAGTTGGCTTTTTTGTTGTACCAACAAAATCTCTTGAATTTGTTACTTCCATTGTTTTACTAATGATATTTGAATATTTTGCACTTTGAGAATTTTTTCCTGGAGCTTTGAAGTAATTTAACATTAAGATTACTACAGTGAAAGTCATATTTCCATATAGCCATACTATGAAATTTAACGGGACAATTGTGTAAAGTAGAATATTTTTAAATATGCCAGAAAAATGATAAAGAAGAGCTGGTGGAAAGGCTCGGTAGGTAAAGGCATTCATTTTAGTTCAGTCTCTAGGATCAGTATGGTGAGAGGGGAGAACTGACTCCAGAAAGCTGTCCTCTGAGCTCATGGAAGCTGTGGCAAGTGCATCCATGTATACACACCCAAGTAATTAAACAAATGCAATAAAAATTATGACATAGTAGTGTCACAAATGTTGTAGGATTCTTAGGTGAAGGAAATCTTCTGAGGTGGAGAGGAAAAGAAATCATTTTTTCTCTGCCAAAGCTTAAAGGTGCATCTGGACAACCTGTGGCTTGGTGCTCGTCTTGCGGTTTGGGGTTATTCATTATGAGATTATAAATTGTAACTCCTTCAAAGGAGACCTGTGATCAAGGGACACTTTTATGATTGTTAACTGTTAGTCATAATGTTATGTGTGCAGGAAGAGTTCTGAGTTTCTTCCTGTCACTATTAGGCTCTATATTCTCTTACTTGTTTCACATTGTGGCCTAGGTCACAGCAGTCCTTGACCCAAAGAGTATGGACTAGTAGGGTTCTTATGAATCTTGGGGATTTTACAGACAGCATATCATTTCCCATTGCTGTGACTGGATACCTAATAAGAAGCAATTTAAAGGAGGAAGGATGTAATTGACTCATGGATTGAGGCAAGGAGGAGAAATTGCTTTCATCTGGGTAGGCCAGAAAGCAGGGAAGAAAAACAATGTGGGCACTCAGTAGACTTCCAATTCCCCCCTTTTTAACTAGTTCTGGTGTCCAAGTTATGAATTGGTTCCACCACAATTCAGGGTAGGTTTGGCTCCTGAGTTTATCCTATCTGGAATTTTCTTCACTGCAATACTCAAAGCTTTGCCTCTTTGGTTTCTTAAACTAGTAAGGCAAAATTAAGCATTCTTTCAGGTAGCTTAGTTTAGATAAACCTTCATCTGGAACCACAGTCAACTAAGGAATACTGAGAGCAGGAGAACTATTCTTCTCCAGGCAGGAGCACAATTGATTATCTAGTACCAGATGGTCAGTCCTCAAAACACACATGAAAGTAACATTATACAGACTGAGCAGGTTTTATTTATATATTTGTTGTATTGATATATTTCTATTTGTAACAACAATTAATGAAAAAAATGCCATGACTTTGAAAGAAAGCACGAAGGAGTGTATGGGAGGGGTTGGAGGGAAGAAAGGGCAAAATACATTGTAATTGTAGTAAAATCTCAAAAATTTAAATAATGAAAAAAACTTTGCTAATACTGGTTCTTTTTGTATTGTGTATTTTTTATTTATTTTTTCTTTTTGTATGTGTATCTGTGTGTGTGTTCATTCTAATAAACCATGTAATCAATGCCTTGATAATTTCCCTTCATTAAAATGAAAAAATTCAGTGAATCTAGTTTGAGAGTCCTATTGCAGAAGACATCAAAAGGAAAAGTGTTGGAAAAAGTATAACCCAAATTGCTATTTGTTTAGTGAGTGTTCAGTTTCTCATGAATGCTAGGCATGTCCTCTGCCACTGAGCTATATCCCCAGTCCTTCAAACTGGAGTTTATTATTATATTTGTGCTGAGAATTGATCCCAAGGCCTGTGCATGCTATGCAAGTGCTCTTCCATCAAGCTACATTTCTAGCTGTGATAGGAATATACTTGGACTGATTTCAAAATATTTATATGTTTTGACGTATCTCGGAAATATGTCAAATTTAAGTAAATAAGTCTATGTATACAAAACAAATTTAATAGAATGAGCTTATTGGTAGTTTTTATATACATCTGTTTAGAAAAAATTAAATGAACTAATGCATGTTTCATTCTTGGAAGTTTTCTCTTTCTAATTGAAACTGGGACCCCAATACAAATAGGTAGCTGGATGTAGGACTCTTCCCTGAGGGGTAGCTAATGGATTTTTAAATGAATATCTTGATTTCTGTTAGTGAGCTATTTAAATGTAAAAACAATTAATTCACTCTTAGTCTTCTACTATATTGTTTTAATTTTACATAAGTAGTTCTTAATAAAAACATTCTCTTATAAGTTGATTTTATTTTAGGCAATCCTAGCTTTTTACTTAGGAAAGTCCTTGAAGAATTAGCATGTCTAGCTGCCTTATGCAGCTGTTCCATGATCCCTCATTGGGGCATTACCTGCTTTCTGTCTCATTCTCTATTAGTTTTTCCTCTATGAGGGCTCACAAAGCCTTCAGGCTTCCTTTGGTTGTTAGGACCTTCATCACTGCCCAGCCTTACCTGTTTATTTGCATTCAGTTTGAGTTGCTTATTTGTTTCTTCCTCTTTTCCTCCCTCCTTTCTCTTCTTGCTTCTTTCTTTTGGTCCCTAGAATATAGAAGAAAGTGTATCTTGTTACTGTTTATGAAGAAACAGATTTTGCTTCTGTTGAATGCCTCTGTTGTGCTATTTAATAATGGAATCATTCTCTACTCTGATCAGTTTTTTATCAATTTCTTCTTTTTCTCAGAACTAATATGTTTTGCTTTGTACTTATCAGAGTTATTAGAGTTGTTTTGTGGTGTGGAAGAATGGTTTGTAGTCTGTCAATTATATTTTAAATAAATGCTGATTGGCCAGTAGCTCGGCAGGAAATATAGGTGGGACAACCAGACAGGAGGTAGAGGTGGGTCAATGAGAACAGGAGAATTCTTGGAAGAAGGAAGTTCCTTACACAGTTGTTGTGACCCATCCACAGAAGAAGCAAGATGTGACTGCCCTGCAGGATAAGGTACTGAGCCATGGTGGCTAACACAGATAAGAATAATGGGTGAATATAAGTTGTAAAAGTTAATAAGAAGCCCGAGATACTAGGCCAATCAGTTTACAGTTAATGTAGACCTCTCTGTGATTTCTTAAGACTTAATGACTATGGGAACCAGGCAGGACAGAAACCCCGACGACAGTTTTATTTTTGTAAATATACTCAAGAAAGTCAATTTGCTTCTTGATATTGCATTATGTATGTTCTACATACATCTCTATGTATGATGTCCTTATAAATGTTTTCCTAACTCCCAGTTCTAAATATTTTTAAATTTCCACTATGAACTATAGATTTAAATTTAGATTTTATTTGTTTTAGAATTTTGTACATGAGTGCTAACTTTATCTCTGCCCTTCTCTTCATCTCTATCTCCTTGTATTCCCAACTCCCTTTAAAATACATCACCTATTCTTTATTATTTTGTATGTATTTGTATGTATACATGTAATACACACATATCACACATACATAGATGCACATACATATCTTGCTAAATTCATTTGGTGGTTTTTGTATGTATATATGTTTAGAGCTGACCTTGTGGGTTGAATAAGCTATCAGGGGCTTCATCCCTGGAGAAAACTGATTCTCCCTTTCTCAACAGCTTTTCATTGCTCATAGCTCTTCATCTAGAGATAAGACCCTAAGGGATTTCCCCCTTAGGTATTGTTTAGATTACCATATTGTTGAGATATTGTGAGTACAGATGTCTTCTTTATATGACAGGAAAGCTGTACTCATGATATCTCCCAGCAAGCATCTGGTTCTCTGTTCCTACAGTCTTTCTGTCCCCTCTTTCATGATGCTCCCTGAACCTTAGGTACAGGGGTTGTGTGATAGATGTATCAGTTGGGGTTGGATACTCCATAGTCAGTTGTTTACTGCAATTTGACCAGTTGTGTATTTTTAGAGGCCTTTTTCCACTACAAAAGAATTTTCTTTGAAAAAGGATGAGAGCTACATTTATCTGTAGGTATAAGGATAGGTTTTAGAATTCAGTTAGAAATTACATTGTTTTAGGTACCATGGATTAAGGCTGGAGATCAACAACAGAAATAACAGAAAGCTTAAAACTTATGGAACCCCAGAAAACCACTACTGAATGAAAAATGGGTCAGGATAGAAATTAAGAAATTACTTTCTAGAATTGAATGAAAGCAAATACACAACATACTTAAACTTAGGGAAAAAAGGTGTTTCTGAGAGGCAAGTTCATAGCACTAAGTACTTGCCTAAAAACTAGAGAGATCTCATATTAATAACCTAACAGTATACCTAAAACTCTAGAACAAAAAGAAGAAATCACATGTAAAAGAAATAAGTAGCAAGAAGGACTTAAATTCAGGCTGAAATCAATAAAATTGAAACAAGCAAGCAAACAAACAAAAATACAAAGAATCAATGAAACAAAGGGTTGATTCTTTGAAAATATCAAAAGGACAGACAAACCCTTATCCAAATCAAAAGTCATAGAGACAAGAGCTAAATTAATAGAAATAAAAAGGGATAGCAGAACAGCAAATACTCAGTATAATTCTGAGAATTATAAGGACAAGCCTTAAAATCATATACTGTACCAAACTGGAAAATCTAAAAGAAATGGATAATTTTCACAATGAATACCACTCACCAAAGTTTAACAGAGATCAGATAAGTCAGTTTAAAAAAACTGTTAACAAAAGAGAAGCAGCCATTAAAAGTCTCCCAACTTAAGAAAAGCTCAGGGTCAGACGGCGTTAGTGCAGAATTCTACTAGACTTTCAAAGGAGAGTTAGAAGAGTTAATGCTAATACTTCTCAAATAATATCACAAAATAGAAACAGAAGGAACACTACCCAATTCATTTAATAAAGCCACAGTTACCTAAACCACATAAAGACCAAACAGAGAAAGGATTACAGACCAATTCCTCTTATGAACAAAGATGTCAACATTCTCAGTGAAGTATTTGCCCTGAAGAAGGTGTAATTGCTTATATTTGCAGGTCTCCAAACTCTACCTACCAGCTAGTTCCACCTTCTTTCTTATATTAACCACCAATGATCTTTATACTGTTGATAGACTTTTACCTTTTCCAAAACGTTACATTTAGGGGATTGTACTGACCTTTCTAGGCTGGCTCCTATTGTTGTTTGTATAATTTCATGTCTTGATTGCTTATTTATCTTTAACAACCAATAATATTCCATTCTACTGAAAGACATCTTGTTTTTTTCTATGTTAACAATTTAAAATGTAACTACAATAAAGATTTATGTGTAAGTGTTCGCATGGAAATGAGTTTTCAACTCTTTGAGTAAATACTGGGTGTGTTCCTTGGACTATGTGTTAAGAGTGTGTTTAGTTTTGTGAAAATCTGCAGAACTATCTTTCAAAGTATATGTACCATTTTGCGTTCCCACCAGTTGCAGAAAGAAGTTTCCACTAGTCGATGTTCTTTCTCAGTTTTTGAGGCCACCAGGGTTCTAGATTTTGGCTCATCTAATCTGTAATGGGATTTTATCATTTTAGTTTGCATTTCCATGATGACATTTAAAGTGTAAAGCATCTTTTCATATGCTTATTTTTCATTTGTCTGTCTTCTTTGTTGAGGTTTATGCTAAAATTTATTCATTTTTAATTAAACAATTAAGTTTCTTTTGTTTTTATTTCCCATGTGTGGATGTTTTGCCTACATGTCTATGTATGTACAGCACCCAAAAATGTCAGAAGAGGGTATTGGACCCATGGGACTGGTTTTGATGGATGCTTGGAATTAAACCTGGGACTTCGGGAAAGCAAACACAGCTCTTAACCACTGAGCCATCTTTCCAGCCCTCTTGTCCATATTTCAAATTGGTATGCTTTCTAAGTTGTGTTCTGTTAATATTTTTCAAAACAGACCTTTATCAGAGAGACGTTTTGAAATATTTTTTTCTGTCTGTGGCTTGCCTCCTCATTCTCTTGAAATTTTTTTTAACATAGAAAATTTTAATAAAGGCCAGTCTCTTAGTTACATTCCTTTTTATAGATAGCTTCTGGTGTTATGTCTGAAAAAAGTCATTATTTAAAAAAATGTGCTTTGGGTTTTATCTTATCTAAAAGGAAGTTGGAATTTGAGTGCTATGGACTGTATAAAGTCTTTGTATAGATGTTCTTCTTTTGCATTTCTCTGCTCAGTTGTTCTAGCACATTTGCTGAAAGACTGTTTGATTTTCCACTGTAATTCCTTTATTACATGGTTGAAGATTAGTAGATTATATTCATGAGGGACTATTTGTCTAGTGATATATATACACATATATAATATATATCATATATATCCATCAGTGTATATTCAAAAAGTGTAATTTCCTCTATATCATATATTCCCAGTATTTATAAAATTGTCTGCTGTCATATTGCACCCTGTTGTAGATTTCCTGACTCTTCTTTCTGTGGGGATTCAAGTCATTTATTTATTCCTTATTCTTCAAAGACACTGATTTCCAGTGAGTAACAAAGTATTGGAGATGTTTCAATCAAAATGGAATCCTTAAACCCCAGTGCCTATAGACCTTATAATATGTGGTGTGAGTATATAAGCTAAGATAAAAGTCATAAATTAAACCCCTAATTATCACAGACTTTTGTTCTTATGATTTTTATTCATTGAACTGTTCTAATAAGGCAGATTTTCCTCTAAATAATTATTAAATATTATTTAATTAAAAATTGTGTTTCTGTGCATGGATATGTACACATTAGCACATGTCCTCTATAGAGGTGAGAGAGTGTATCCATTCTTTGGGGATTGGGTTAGGACTGGTTGTGAATTGCTTGATGTAGGTCTAGGGAAAGAACTCTGGGTTAGGACTCGTTGTGAATTGCTTGATGTAGGTCTAGGGAAAGAACTCTGGTCCTTTGAAAGAACACTATGAACTCTTACCTGCTGAATCATATCTCTAGTACCCCAAGCAATTATTAAAATAAATCCATAAATTCTGTGTCTCTACTACCTTCCATATCCAGAGTCAAGGTGATCCTAGAGTCACCTGCACTTCTGCAGGCTAACAAAGAGAGTCTAGAGTATTGCCTGGATGTTTCTATGGGACCAACCAACACCTGATACTTATTTGACTCACAGTCTTATAGCTAGAACTTTACAGAACTTCTTCAGGTTAAGTGGAAGCAAGTCAGGTCAGTGGCATAGACTGGGCTGTGCTACAGTCCAGTGAAAGCCTTACAGATCCTTGGGGAACACAGATGCTGTGGTCCTTCAGAACAGTCAAGACTTAGGACAGTTATCCAGGGCTGCACCACTCTGGGCTGACTTGTGCCTGGAGTAACTATGACTATCTAGTCTTCAACCCCATCAAAGAATTGAGAAGGAAAATAATATTACATGAGTAAGCAGGAAGTAAAATCAAACAACCTCCAAAATGTGCAACAAATGACAGAGACAACTAGCTACCTGGACAATCACCTTGCAATACCGTTGAAATAACCAACATTGGTTTAAGGCTGAGAGTAACTGACCAACCATTTTCAGGAGCAGGAAATTTTTCAAAACAGTCTTACTTTGTCTTGGCAAGATTTGACAGTCTTTTTCCTTGTGTCCTGTTTATCCATTTCCGGATACCTTGTACATTGTCAATGGTTGAGGCATGTGCAGTTCCTCGCCCAAAGGCCAGTTTTGCCAAGAAGAAAACAAGCTCCAAGTTGTGTGTCTTCAGTGCTCAACATTCTCTTGGGAATAGATTGGTGCTGCTAGGAGTAATCATGTCTCACTTCAACAGAACCATAAGTTATTTAAATGCCATATTCTACATCTCTTTAAAGTGGTTGAAGATTACTTATCTATGTAGAATACAATCTCTCTATATATAAAGAACCTGATAACTATAAGTATGACAAACATAGATGATTATTAATTCTTAATACCTATATAACTTAAAGACTTCATATTAAAAATTGTACAATAAACAACTGTGCAACAAATAAGGACAATGAACTCAAAATGTAAACAATGTATAAGTATCTTGATCAGAGGTAGAAATGTACATTGCAATATGATAAATATATCTTAAAATTGTATCAATATACAAAAATGTTTTAAGGAGAGGTAGAACAATGCATGCATACAATATGACAAGATAATTTTGCCTATGTATACAAATATGGTAGACAAAAATAGGAACATATTTAATATAATTTAAGTTTGTATCAATATACAAGAATCTATACCAAGATTAATATCCTATAAATAATAATTCACAAGTATTCATTCTATTAGTCATTATTATTATTAGTTTCCCCCTTCTTTTCAAAGAGATCCCTGAGCCTACAAAATTTTCTCCACAACCCCCAACCCTATACCAATTATAATCAGCCCCTAAATGATCTCCCTAACCCTGAGGACAAACTTTGTTAGGGGACATTGTCTTCTAGAATTACTTCCAGCTGTCATGGTGACGATGTTTTTTCTATGGAACCCTGTAAAAGTAAAATGATGGTTAAGTTCCAAGATCACTGTCTGGTATATTTGCAAATAGTCTGAGTATTCAGTAGGGTTTTTCTGAGGTTTCTATTTGGAGTTCTGGAAAGAACGCTGTAAAAAAAAAAAAATAGTGCACATTTCAGCTAGCCAAGTTGGAGCCACCTTGAGCAGTTGGTACTCAAAACAACAGGTCTTATAGTAGTGCTATCAGCATCATAATGTCATATCAACCACAGATGGAGTTGTTATGGGGCACCATCTTATTCCTAAAAACTTCAAAGATTACTGCAGAAAAATTCTCTGTTAGCCTGTCCTTTTTTTATAGTGAGTAGAGTCCATTTATATTAAGGGATACTCTTGACCAGTGATTGCTATCTTCTGTTAATTTAGTTTTCATTGTTGGTGATGTTAATTTGTGAGTTTTCCCCTTCTTTAGGATTTGCTCCTATGAGACCATCAATTGTCTGTGTTTTAATGACTAGCCAACTTCCTTGGGTTGTAGTTTTTCTTCTAGTATTTTGTGTAGTGCTGGGTTTGTGGCTAGTTATGGTTAAATCTGTTTTTGTCATGGAATAACTTGTTTTGTTCTTCTATGGTGATTGAAAGTTTTTTGGGTATAGTAGTCTGGGCTGGCATCCATGGTCTCTTAATTTTTGTGTTATGCTAGACCATGACCTTCTGGCTTTCTTTGTCTCCAATGAAAAATAATTCTGCTCGATCTGCCTTTGTATGTTACTTGGCCTTTTTCCTTTACAGCTCTTAATATTCTTTCTTTACTCTGTGTGTTTGGTGTTTTTATTATTATGTGGTGAGGGGACTTTGTTTTTGATCCAGTCTATTTGGTGTTCTGTAAGCTTCTTGTATCTTCATAGGCATATCTTTCTTTAGGTTGGTAAAGTTTTCTTCTATGAGTTTTTTAAATATATTTTCTGTGCTTTTGAGTTGAATTTCTTCTTCTATATATATTTTTTTTTAGGTTTGACCTTTTCATGGTATTCCATATACGGGGTATTTTGTGTTAAGCTTTTGTTAGATTTAATGTTTTCTTTGACTGATGAGTCCTCTATTGTATTTTCAGTGCTTAAGATTCTGTCTTCTATCTCTTGTATTCTGCTGTTCATGCTTACATTTGTGGTTTCTGATTGGTTCCTCATGATATCTGTTTCTATTATTCCCTCGGATTGTGTTTTCTTCATTGTCTCTATATCAGTTTTCAAGTCTTTAATAGTTTCTTTCATATGTTTGATTGCTTTTTCTTGGTTTTCTTTAAGGAATTTGCTGATGTCTTCCATTTTTTTTTTGTTTGTCTTTTCCTCCATTTCTTTGAGGGAATTTATCATTTCCTTTTTAAAAGTTTCAAACATTCTTGTGAAGTTAATTACTAGGTCATTTTCTTCTGTTTCATGTTCAAGTCTTGGTAATGTAGGGTCTTTGAGTTTTACTGGTGTTGTGTTGCTCTTTTTGGTGTTGCCTGTGTTCTTACCTTTTTTATTCATCTTTTTCTCTAATAGTTATAATTGGAGCTGTCTGTGATTCTGTTGATTAATCTTCTAGGTGCCAGTGAAATCAAGGCTGATACAGTTGTTCCTCGTAGTACAGTCAGTGCCACAATTCTTGTTACCCCTTTATTCACTCCATGTTCCTTGAGTTCCCGTAGAGATTGCTGTCTTAGACTTGCTCTAGCCTAGGTTGTCATCTTAGATCTGTTTCTGTAAATATCCCATTTCTGGATCTGCTCCTGCATATTTCCCTGGCTTGGAGTTGGTCCTGCAATAGTCTCTAGGTTTGGTCTACTCCCTTGGATTTCCCAATTTCGGCTGCACCTAGACCCACAGTTGAACTGGCTTGGGCTTACTCCCTCAGAGGTCACAGACTCATGCTCAGACCCACAGAGGTTTATGGTTCTTGTCTATGCCCTTTGGTGTCCTAGACCAATGCTTGGACCACAGAGGTCCTGGCTCAACCCTACTCCCTCCGTGGTCCCAGACTCATGGCTGGACACGCAGAGATCTCTGGTTGCTGCCTACTCCCTCGGAGGTCCCAGATTCACACCCAGACCCACAGACATCCTGGCTGAGACTTAGTTCCTTGGAGGTACTAGACTCATGCCCAGACCAACAGGGCTCCTGGCTTAGGTTTACTCACTTGAAGGTCCCAGATTCATGTTCAGACCCTCAACAGCCTCTGGTTCTGGCTCACTTGCTCAGCAGTTGCTCCCCTGTACCTGTTCCTCTGGAATTCACTATCTCAGATCTGTTGTGGACCAGGTCACTGGCTCAATCCTGGTCTAGTATCTGGGTCTGTTACTCCTTTTTGTACAGCCTTAGTTCATCTTTGTAAAAAGTCACTAAAGGCTTCTCTCTGGCCCTGTTTAACCCTGGTAAATGATTCAATTCATTTTCCTAATTCTTGAATCCTGTCCCAAGCATTTAAGGCTGCTTTGTGGCACAGGGACAATATTTGTTCATTGTGAAGAGGTTGAAACTGTATGTCAGCATAATATGGGTTGCCACGAATATGATTTTGGGAAGTCTCACGTCCTTTTGCTTTTCCCTGTTTTTCTAGAATTTTAGCCTCTTCCTTGAAATAACACCTAAACCTCAACTGGTGCCCATTATCCAGGACTGCTGAAACTAACTGAATCCAGACACATGGTGTTTCCTTGATGCTGGAAGCCCATGTCTTTATCATCTCCCTAACAAATGCAGAATGCAAGCCATAAGTTAGGACAGCTTGCTTAATTTCTTTTAGATCATTCATTTCTATAGGTATCCATCTACCTTCTTTGGATCCTTTTGGGTCTTTGGAACTTGATGCTTTGTTCGAGAAGATTACAGGATAGCAAGCTAAAATCCTGGGTAAGTCATCTCTGACAGCTACTGACAATGTTGAATCCTGTCCTTGTGCCTTCTTTCCCTGTTCATCAGCTCCAATAATTTCCTCAATCATTTCAAATATTTTTACTATTGTCTTTTGTAAAGCCCGAATCTCCTGGCCTGTATATATTTCTAGTGATTTCATTGAGGCACATAGCCTCTGGTCCTCATTCTGCTCATATGATTACAAGGTCTGAGGTTTCTCCTTTAAAGATAATACCTTATCCTTTGACATTACTTGGATAATGTACAGATTGCCATCCTGGAGAGATACTTTATCTGCTAACATATCATAACTTTTTAACAAATTTTTATTGTCAAATTCAACAGTATGAATTCTTTCAGATAATTTCTCAGTACCCTTAGATATGGATTCAATTTTGTCTGTCATATTAATGTTACCCATTTTAATAGTATTAATTTATTCAGGTAACTTTTGATTTTCGATGGTCTTAATCCTGTCAACTAGCTGTTCTTTATTAGTCTGTAAAGACTGTATCATTTCTAAAAGTGCCACATTCTTTCTTAATGATAGAATATGAAGAAAAAAACTAAGTCCCAATATCCAATAAATGGGAGTATCATCATAACTATAAAAGCCTCAGAGAATACAATCCATAGTATTAGCAAAAAAGTTACTAAAAGTTTCAATATTAATGTAGTCTGCCATATTGATTTATTAATTACCTATTATGAGATCCAGTAACTTGTTTTAGGTGTAATAATCTTTATTTTTCAGCAGATGTCGTGCTTGGAGAGTTGAGACTAGCAGCAATGCAACCAGTGGCAACAGGAATGGTCCAGAGCTTTAAAGGAGAAACCTCAGACCTTGTAATCATATGAGCAGAATGAGGACCAGAGGCTATGTGCCTCAATGAAATCACTAGAAATATATACAGGCCAGGAGATTCGGGCTTTACAAAAGACAATAGTAAAAATATTTGAAATGATTGAGGAAATTATTGGAGCTGATGAACAGGGAAAGAAGGCACAAGGACAGGACTCAACATTGTCAGTAGCTGTCAGAGATGACTTACCCAGGATTTTAGCTTGCTATCCTGTAATCTTCTCTGACAAAGCATCAAGTTCCAAAGACCCAAAAGGATCCAAAGAAGGTAGATGGATACCTATAGAAATGAATGATCTAAAGGAAATTAAGCAAGCTGTCCTAACTTATGGCTTGCATTCTGCATTTGTTAGGGAGATGATAAAGACATGGGCTTCCAGCATCAATTCTATACACAGAGCAAGAAACCCAGAACTCACGGGCAGGGAGCAGAAACCGGAAGCTGCACAAGTCACCAGGTGGCAAGGATGTGAACCACAAAAAGGTGCCCGGGAACGCAGCAGTCGTGCATGCGCTTGGGAAATGTCCAAGTTGCTGCATGCAGTAAACTCCGCTGTTGCGGGGGTTCTACAAAAACTACTTAGGTCAAAGCAAGCCAAGCTGTTAATTTGGATATTCTCTCTCTGCCTTCTGGTTGGTTTTGTTAAAGGTTTGTCTACTTCTTTGATTTTTTTTTTTTAAAGAACCAACTCATTGTCTCATTGATTTGTTTAATTGTTCTTTCTTTCCATTTTGTTGATTTCAGCTCTCAATTTGATTATTTCCTGCCGTCTAGATAGGTATTGGTTAAATCTGTTTTTTTGTCATGGAATATCATGTTCTGCTCTGGTAGAGGTCACTGGCTCAGGGCTGCTACCACTGATTCACGCCTGGTCCCTCAAAGGTCTCTGGCTCAAGCCTGCTCCCTCAGTAGTGGCTCCCTTGTACCTGTTCCTGTGCAGGTTGTTGCCTCAGGTCTGCTACAGTGAAGGTTACTGGTTCAATCCTGCTCCTGTGGAGGTTTCTGCTTCAGTCCTCTCTGTCTGAGGTAGCTGGCTCAGTTCTGCTCCCTTGGAGGTTCCTGGCTCAGACCTGTTTCCACACATGTCCTTGGCTTGGGCCTGCTCCCTCAGAAGTCCCCTGTGTAGGCCACTGCCTCAGGCATGCTCCAATGGAGATTTCTGGTTCAACCCTGCTTTGATGGAGGTCACTGGCTCAGGCCTTTTTTTATAGATGTCCCTGACCTCTATTTTTATTCTTATTGCATTACATCTGTAGTGTAATTTCAGTCTGAGACTCACATCATTTTTTGATACTGACAGGTCAAATATTGCTATTCTTCTATTTCTCCCTTCCTAAAACTTCCTTTACATATATGCTGGAATCATTCAGTCTTTGCCTTTTATTTGTTATTTCGTCTTTTCTCTATCTTTTTGTTGGCTGCTGGTCAATCTTCAGTGCTATCTTCTAATTCTTAATCTAATCTAATCTAGACTTTTTTCTGTACATTGAGCTCGCAAATTTTCAAAATAATATATTTCTGTTTTAAAGCTCTGATATGTTCTTTTTCATATCTCTGTTTTACTTCTGATGGCTTCTTTTAATATTTGATGTTTTTTCAAATGGAATATTATTTCCTCCTCTGTCTCATGGTAGAGATCAACTTATTTTAAATTCTTTTTCATATCCTTTTACTGTTTCCATTTCCTATAGAATGGTAATCCATTCCAACTGTGGATATTATTGGCTATCTTTTCCAGTGTTGGTTTTAAACACAAGTTTTATAATTTTAAAGTTATCTTATAGCCTTCTGGCTTACATATAATAAGAAGTTTTGTTGTGTTTTTATTATTTTGTTTATTATTTTATTATTTTATTATTTCTGTGCTCACTTACTGATTCATACTGTGGTTGCCAGGAAGCTTCTTAGTTCAGACCCAATCTTGCCCTGGTTCTTCCTGCCGCTGCACTATTGGAAACAATGTGCACCCTGTCTTGAGCCAGGGGCTTGTATGACTCCTTAGTGTGAACCTCTTACGATCTTCCTTCTCTAAATACAGAGCTTAGATTGAACAGATGCCTCTAGCATCAGGTAGAAGTAGCATTTCCTACTTCCTCTTGGCTACCTGTTTGTAGCAGAGCCTGGTCCCATTCTGCCTTTATTTGGGGTTCATGC
Source organism: Arvicola amphibius (assembly GCF_903992535.2). Classification (NCBI taxonomy): domain Eukaryota; kingdom Metazoa; phylum Chordata; class Mammalia; order Rodentia; family Cricetidae; genus Arvicola; species Arvicola amphibius. Next base: position 24,215,162 of record NC_052061.1, on the reverse strand, counting down.
TGAGTTCTGGGTAACTCAGTGGCACTGAATCCCCAGGTCTCCTCTGCACACTTCTGGGAATCAGGACACTGCATGTACAACTTCATCCATGCCACAACCTGTTTTTGTTACCTATTGCAGAGTCCTTTTTGTGAACTGAAAGTATATCTCCATATTATTCCATTCCATAAGAAAAACTTGTCCCTTACTTCCTGTTTGTTTTGTTCTATTCTTTTAAAGCATCATCATTTAATCCCATAACTATGGGATTAAAATAGATTATCATGCATCACATATTCATGATCTCTAAATTCCATTCCTGTCTGATTATATTGATCATTATGGCCTTTGACCTTGTCTTTTCTTCTTCATGTTTTCTAGTCTTCCTGTGCTATACATTTCCCTGAGTCTCTTAGTTGTCTTTATTCTCAGAGAACATATATTATCTACCTCTTAAAAATAGCACCTATAATTTTCATCTCTTATATGGAAAGAGACACAGGAGTGTATGGCAGATATGGAAATGAGTGGCTCTTGGACAAGGCCTTGGCATTGTACTTAAATTTTCAAGAAGTTATTTATTTGGCCTGAAAGCAGCACATCAGATTATAAGGCTTATCACCACCACCACCACCACCACCACCACCACCACCACCACCACCACCACCATCATCCATATTTTAAAGGATAAAGTTTTTGGTTAAAAGAGTAAATAATATCCTAAGTTACCTCATTCTGGTGTCACCCAGGATTCAGGGCTCCAAGTTTTCAAAACAGTGATGTCGTGGGACAATTAACACCAGCTGGTTGTCCAAAGCTCAAGACCCTGACTTGGAATTGAGAAGCCCAGTTCTTGAGCCAACACCCACTGAGCACAAAGTAGTTTTCTTTTCACCATGATACAATACTGTCTCCATTACAATAAAGCAAGGGAAAAGATCAATTCAGTCAGTAGGAGGAAGAGAAAGCTTGAAAGACTTCCAGGAGGTAATACAATCCCCTGCAAGAATTTTGTTCATTTAGTTTCAGGAATTATGATTTATCAGAGTCAGGAGACATACGTTCTAGTTATAATTCATCCACACAGCCAGGGCTGAGTGGAAATCATTTATATACCCATAATGCATTTTTCACCCATATGAAGGGAGCTCAAAGACAACACTTAAGATGCTTTGCAATCTGAAAATTATAATACATGAAGCTACTACTTAAATATAAACTTTCTAACACCAATCAGAATTATTTATTTATTTGTTTATTTATTTATTTATTATTTATACAATATTCTGTCTGTGTGTATGACCATAGGCCAGAAGAGGGCACCAGACCCCGTTACAGATGGTTGTGAGCCACCATGTGGTTGACTGGGAATTGAACTCAGGACCTTTGGAAGAGCAGGCAGTGCTCTTAACCTCTGAGCTATCTCTCCAGCCCCCACCAATCAGAATTTTTGTAAGGTCTGTGAGTAGAAAGAAACTCCAGAGAAGGAGGAAGAAATAGCCCATGAGTTGTTTCAATTTTTTGGACCAGGTCTTCAACTTCACTATTTTTGAGTACAATTCTCTTTAAACAATTTAATAATTTTGACCTTTAATTTATTTAATTTGTTGTAACAAATATCACAAACTGTAATTTTATAATATTTCATTGTTGTTTTTAACTACTTGCAAAATGTCCAGAACATGTCAATAGGGAACTGTTTTGTAAAGTGAGTTTTTACCCATTATTAATATTTATAAAATGTAAATGGTTTCTATTTTAGGCTTGTGCAATTAACAGCCAAATACACTTTTATAATAGCATAGTTTTCATTTATAAAGACCACACAGAAGTATTACAACATGTCTCAGCTATCATGTATTGATTTGGGTATCTTCATGAGATAATTTTTAAACCAAACCTGATGTGCCAAAGCACTTCATAGATGAGGGATTACTAGCTTTCTGTTGTTGTTTCTGGACAAATATGTTCCAACTTATAATTTTATTACCAAAAATCTTTTAATTACAAATTTGCTAAAAAATTAAAATATAATTATATTATCCTCCCCCCTTTTCCTTTCTCAAATTCCTTTCACTCCCCATTTTTTTCTTTTTTTTTTAAATTTATTTATTTATTTTTTTTTATATTTAAAAATTTCCATCTCCTTCCCTCCTCCTCCCCCTCCCTCCGCTCCTCCTCCCCCTTCCCTCCCCTCCTTCTCCCCCTTCCCTTCCCTTCCCTCCACCCATACCTCCCCTCCCTCCCTCTCAAGGCCAAGGAGCCATCAGGGTTCCCCACTCTATGCTAAGTCCAAGGTCCTCCCAACTCCCCCCAGGTCCAGGAAGGTGATCGACCAAGCTGAGAAGGCTCCATGCAGAAGAATCAGAGCCCAGCGCCATTGTCCTTTGCTTCTCAGTCAGCCCCCGCTGTTGGCCACATTCAGAGAGATGGGTTTGGTCGCATGATCCATCAGTCCCATTCCAACTGGAGTTGGTGATCTCCCTTTAGTTCTGTCCCACCGTCTCCATGAGTGAACGCACCCCTCTCGTTCCTGACTTTCTCCCTCATGTTCTCGCTCCTTCTGCTCCTCATCAGGACCTTGGGAGCTCAGTCCAGTGCTCCAATGTGGGGCTCAGTCACCTTCCCCATCTGTCGCCAGCTGGAGGTTCCCTCACGGTCCTGACTTTCTTTCTCATGTTCTCTCTCCTTCTGCTCTTCATCAGGACCTTGGGAGCTCAGTCCGGTGCTCCAATGTGGGGCTCTGTCATTTTCTTCATCTATCGTCAGGTGGAGGTTCTATGGTGATATGCAAGAAATTCATCAGTATGGCTATAGGAACTGGCCTTTTCAGGCTCCCTCTCCTCAGCTGCCCAAGGAACTAAGTGGGGGCATCTCCCTGGAAACCTGGGAACCCCTCTAGGGTCAAGTCTCTTGACAACCCTCAGGTAGCTCCTTAAATTAAGATATATGCTTCCCTGCTCCCATATCCACCCTTCCTATATCCCAAGCACCCCATTCCTCCGAGCTCCCCCCATTCTCCCCTTCACACTTTTCTCTCCCCATCTTCCCTTGGCCCAGTCTCGCCCAACCCTCAAGTTCCCAATTTTGCCTGGCGATCGTGTCTACTTCCAATATCCAGGAGGATTACTATATCTTTTTTTGGGAGTTCACCTTCTTATTATCTTCTCAAGGATCCCAAATTTATAGGCTCGATGTCCTTTAATTATGGCTAGAAACCGATTATGAGTGAGTACATCCCATGTTCATCTTTTTGGGTCTGGGTTACCTCACTCAGAATAGTGTTTTCTATTTCCATCCATTTGCCTGCAAAATTCAAGATGTCATTGTTTTTTACCGCTGAGTAGTATTCTAGCATGTATATATTCCACAGTTTCTTCATCCATTCTTCCACTGAAGGGCATTTTTTTCCTCTCAAATTTATGGCTTCCTTTTCTTTGTTATTGTCATACACAGTCACACACATTCATAAATATCTAAATGCAACCTGTGCCATTTGTACAGTGTTACTTGTGTACGTATATGATCCCAGGGCTGACCACTTATCTTACCAAACTTCTTACATAAAATGCATGAGAATACATACTTAGAATATTTGAACATTTTATTCAATAAAAACTCTCGTGTTATGGGAACTTGGGGTGCGAAAAATATAGTAAATTATGGTTCTTTCTGAAGCCAGTTGTGTGTGGGTGTTCATCAATCATTTTGCACCAAAGTATTTAACTTTGTTTTCATTCAGATTGTTACGGTTTTCCCATCAAATTCACTATCTTAGTCAAATTGTGCAAATGTGTGACAAGTTACATGGACGTTTCAGTAGTAGTAGATTTCTAAAGACATATTCAGAGCTCTTGGGAAATTTAGAAGAATGCCAAACATTAGGATTTCAGAGCAACTGTATGTGCATGTGAACACATGTGTGTGATGTGCACATACCATGGTTTGCAGGTTGACATCCTTAAGTGTTGATTCTTACCTTGTATCTTATTTGAGACATTTCCTCTACTGTCTTTTCACTATGTCCTCTAGGACAGCTAGCTTGAGGACATCTCTGGGATTCTACTGTCTCCTTGTTGGAGGCTTGAATTTACAAACACTTGCCCTACATGCTCAGATTTTATGTGATTTGGGCGCAGCCCTAAGAGGGACTTGAACTCTGGTCTTTCCATTTGCTCAGCAGGAGCTTTACTTTCAGACCCATTTCCCCAGCAGTCACAGCCTTCTGTGGAGTAGTAATGTGTGTCTCACCATGTATACAGTCAATAGAAGACATAAAGACAAATTCAAAAGTTAGTATTGGTCCTGGTGGGGATGATAAGATTTCTCGGTTACTTCTGGCTTTGTTAAAGCTCTATACTTCATATTTCTTTTGAAGGAGAATCAGGTGATGATACATAAATTTGTCTGTGATGACAAGAGCTTATCTTCAGATTTTTGTGTGTCACTTTGAAAAAGAAATACATTTTAATGGATAAATGAGATATTGGAAAATACATAGTACTCCCAAAGGTAAAGCTTAATGAATAACAAATATTTTCAATGGAACAATCTGCAAACCACCATGCCATAAGTGTCAGAAATTACTAGAGCATGGAACCTGTTGTATGTCCTCACCTGAGACCTGACACCTCCCTTCAGAATTTGTAATGCTTGGTTTTGAATTTTATATCAACTAAAGCATAAATTGTATCCTTTTAATGTTGACTTACTGTCTTCAGGATTATATGTGAGAACCAATTGTCTTTATGTATAGTAGTTTGAGGTCATGGCTTCAAAGTTTTCTACCGTGTATATAATATGCAGATTATTTATTCTTGTGTTGGAAGACATTTGAGTTGCTTCTATTACTTTGATTTTATGTAGTGCTACTATGATTTTTCTTAAACGTATCTTTTGGTGGATGGTATGAGCCATTCGTTAGGGAGAGTCAGAAGGGCTTCTGAACTCTTGAAGCTATTTTTAATTAGTTTAGCAAAGATAACTAGTTAGTTCTCCAATAGGTAGTGAGTGAATAATTGAGATGATCTGTCTCTGTCAACATTTGGTTATTTTAAAGAGTCATTTATTTGGGTATGTGGTTGTGACTTTTATCCTTCTTTTTGCTAATAACAAATGAATTTCGAGTGTCATTTCACTGACCTATTTTCCATTTGGAAATCTTCCTTGTAAATTTCTTTTCTTTTATTTTTTTTTTTAAAGAAAACATTTTACATACCAATCTCAGTTTCCATTTCCTCCTCTCTTCCCCTCCCCTCCACATAGTCCCCCACACACCCCCATGCACTCTTCAGAGAGGATAAAGCACATTGCTTTGGGGAAAGACCAAGGCCCTCCCTACTATATCTAGGTTGAGCAAGCTACCCGTCCAACGAGAATAGGTTCCAAAAAACTAGTACAAGCAGTAAGGATAAATTCTGGTGCCACAGACAGTGCCCCACAGTCTGCCCCAGTCATTCACAACTGTCACCCACATTCAGAGGGACTAGTTTGGACCTGTGCTGTTTCCTTTCCTGTATGGCTGGAGTTGGTGAGCTACATTAGCTTAGGTATACTGTTTCAGTGGGTGTACCCATCATGGTCCATGATCTTAGAGAAGCTAAGTAACAAGGTGAAGCCTAAGAGAAACACACATAGATCCACTTGGAAAGGGGAAACAGACAAGATTGCCTGACAAAATTGGGAGCATGGGAGTCGGGGGAGTAGGGAGGACAGAAGGGGAAGATGAGGGGAGAAGGGGAGGGAAGGAGAACTTGAGGGAATGGGATAGTTGAGATGGAGGAAGGATATAGATGAGAGCAAGGAAAGAGATATCTTTATAGAGGGAGCCATTATGGGACAAGCAAGAAACCTGGCACTAGAGAAATTCCCAGGAATCTACAAGGATGACCCCAGCTAAGACCCTAAGTGATAGAGGAGAGGGGGCCCTAACTGGCCTTGCACTGTAGTCAGACTGTTTATTCTTTCATCCAGAAACAAATGGAAACAGAGGCAGAGACCTACAGCAGAGCACTGTATTCAGCTCCCAAAGTCCAGTTAAAGAGTGGGAAGAGTAAGAATATGAGCAAAGAGGTCAATTCCCAGCATTTTTCCAGTATTTTCTCTTGTTATAATTCCTTGCTCAACCTGGATACAAGGGGGAGGGCCTTGGTCCTCCTCAAGGGATATGACAGACTTTGCTGACTCCCCATGGGAGGCCTTACCCTCCATTAGGAGAGGATGGGTGGTGTGGGGAGAAGACAAGAGGGGGAGAGTGGGAGGATGGGAAAGCGATTGAACTGGGATTGGTAGATTGGTATGCAAAATAAGATTGTTTTAAAAAATAAAATAACATAAATATTTTTATTTGTAAAGTATTTTAGATGTTTGTGTTTTTAATTTTGGATTATGTAAAGACTAAAATTAAATGTGAGTAGTTGATCCTTTTACTCAGGTATGACTCCATCTGATAGTGGTTACACCTTTTATTCTCTATAAGTCTTTCTACTTAGCCACGATGGTGGAGTGTCAGTCTGTTCCCACCAGCCCAGTTGTAATCTGCCACTGGTGGATGATGTTTGTTTAACATGGAGATTCAGCTGGAATAACAGGATAAATGGGGAGAAAGATTGTAGGAGAAGGATCTTCATGAATGGCTTGAAATGGGTGCAGAGAGGAGGGGGAGGCCTAGTCAGGTGATTTGCTCCAATTTTGGTGGTGGATTTTGAGGAGAGAAGAGGGAGGTGCAGAGTTGGAGGAGTCTACCTGACCTACCTCTCTGACTGCAGGAGCCTGTGTGTTCCCAGGGAATGCCTGGTGTTGTTGAGGGCTGAGATAATGGAATGAGTGGGGGTTTGGAGGTTTGGAGGGCAAGAACCCTGTGATGCACTGGAGCTGGAGTAGGGTCAGAGAGGAGGCTGGAGCAGGTGTTCGGCTACAGAGCTGGGGATGAGAATGGGAGGTATAGTTTGGAGGAGTGGAGGGAGTGGTGAAGATCTGCAGTTGCTCTACCTGCTTCCCTGGCTGAAATCCAGTTTCCTTTGAACTGTTATAATAAGGCAAGGGCTCAAACAGGGTTATAACTTAACCAAGTAGAATGCCAAAAATAATTTTAAAAGTTATCAATTTAACATCTTTTTAAAACTTAAATAAAACCAAAAAATAATCAATAATAAATCACTTTCATTTGTACCTTAAATATTTAAATATTTTAGATGAGAATGGAAATAATAGAAACATTTTAACATGTTATTGCTTGACCATTACTGAACTGACTACAACAACCATCTTATGAAACAGGCCCAGAGAAGTTCAGCTTAACTGTTTCATAAGATGGTCGCCTGGCTATTTTGATGTGAGAGGGCCTCGGAGTCTCCCCTGCGTGCACCTCCTCTCATAAGATGGTTTTTGTAGTCAGTTCAGTAATGGGGAGACTCCGAGGCCCTCTCACATCAGAATAGCCAGGCGACCATCTGTTGTCTCCATTGCCTTCTGAGAATTAATTTAAGTATAGATGAAATTTCTGTCTGTAAAATCTTCTGGTTTTTATATGAGGCAGTATGGTTCGGGTAGGCTAGGAGTTGGCAAAGATCACATGATTTGGCACTAGAAGGTTTGGGACTGAATTTGAGTTTTCAGGTATCACAGAACTCCTGGATTCTGATAATTTGTGTTGAGTGATGCGTAGCCTAATGACTCAAATATTGCTTTCTTCCTACCTCCTGGTTCTGTATAAGCAAACTCAATTTATAAAGAAAAGTAGTTCATTTAACTCACAGTTTCAGAGGTGCAAGAGCATGGTGCTAACTTTGTTCCAGCTCCAGCGGTGATGCTCTTGGCTGAACTCCTCACAGTTGTGAGTGCATGAGAAAGTGGGCGATCCTGCATGTCTCAGAAACAGGAAGCCAAAGGGGTTAGAGTAGCTCTGCTGCCTCTTCTGATTGCATACTACAGTTGACTTAAAGACTTCTCACTCCATCCTCTCGAGTCTTTCACATGCCCATTGTGACACTATGGGACATGCTTCCAGCACACGAACCTTTGGGAATAAATTTTAAAATGTCCAAACCCTCACACAGGTTGTTTGGAACCAGTAAGGTAGGATGTATAAAGACACTCCATAAACTAGAGGGGATGCTGAAAGTTCTAGATCAGAGTAACAAAATATCAGAGTGTTAGGTATTCATTTTATTTATTCATGGATAAAAGAAATAGCTAAAATAAATGTTCATCTTGTCTTTATCACTCATGTAACCACAGAGTTCACCATTCATAGAGGATCAGCCCACCTGCCCATCATGGCAACTGCAGAAGCAGACGGTGAGTACCCATGTTTACATAACTCTTGTGGAGAGCAAGACACTCTCAATGTTACGAAGAGCCATTTCCTCTGATTTAATTACTCCAAGAACAAGCCATGAGTTAGCATGACTTATGACAATGTGCTCATCCTCTGTCCACCAGAAAAGGCTCAACATGTTATCCACTCATGCTGTGAGGCCATCCACTGCTAAACAAGTCTGGTGAAAGAAACTAGGAGCGCCATGACTGACTACTGATGATTTTTTCCTGTTTAGAAAGTGACCTTTCCTACATGTGCGTTTCTTGAAACACTTTGGTTTTTACCTGTTAGATATATGTTTATTTTAGCCAAAGGTTGTGTTTTTTTTTTTAAATAAAGCTTAGGAGGACCTTAAGAATGGAAAAACAGAGTTTGTGCTGCTCTGACTGAAAGAGGAGGGATTCCCACAACTTATGAAATTAATGAAGTTCAGATCTAAGTCACTGCTTGAATTGGGATCCACCTCACTGTTATTTCTCAGGAGACATTTGTATTTTAAAACTTTTCTACAGTGATGCAATATAAAGTTTTAGCTCTTTAAAGGAATTTTTTTTTCATGATGAGCTGATTAGCGGTAGTTCATGCCGTTCTATATTATAGTACATTTTCTACTAAATGTCACAGAGTTTGTTTATAAATTCTTTATAGAAAAAAACCTAGGCATTACAGTAGCTAGAAACAGGTGCAGTTACTATCATATTTGAGTATATTTAACAGTGAACAGGATACTTAATGGGGACTTAATGAGTATATATGGAAACAAGTCCCACTGTGCCTAAGGGTTTTTACGCATTTTGGTTTGTTTTTACATTTTGGGACTACATCTTACAAATGTAATCCAGGTTGGTCTCAAACTCTTTTGCCTCAGCTTCCTGGATGCTGGGATTACTGGCATGTGCCAACACGCATAGCTTGAGAGTGCCTTTTCTGAGTTCCATGAAATCAGTCACATAGACAGGCAGGAATTTAGTCAGGACTATACGTGCAAAACCATCATCCACGTGACCATAATTTTTTGATTATCTTCTTAGCAAGTCTTTGCAAAGCCTACCTGGAAAATCAAGTCTTTGATTGGGAATGGGTGAAACCTGAATGCAGCAAGTCGTGGATCTGAAAAAATACACATTTACAAGGCCCTGGTGCTGTTTGGATGCATAAAAGGCTTGTTCTGTGTTGCATTCGAGAGATGTACAGGAAATATTCCCTGTCATATTTTCCATGACTAGATTTTCTTCCTGTGGCTCAGCTTGGCCCTTTACTGGAGTAGCTCACAGCAGTGTGAGAAACACCACACTGCTAGCATTCAGTCCAGTCTTATGAAGAATGAGACTTTTTAAAGATTAATGTATGAAATTATTTTATGTGACTCCAATCATTTGGAATCAGAGGTGTGCATTTATTTTTATTTTTTGAAATAACATTTGCATTCATATATCAGGTAAGTATATTGTGGCCATTTCAATCTCTAAAATTTCGTTTATTATAAAATATTGTTATTGCTTATAAAAATTGGCTACTTATTTTGGGGTTTTTAGTAACAGAAAATCTCAAAGATGACATTTTTACTGTCTGTGAACATATTAATTCATTAATTTTAGTTAACATATCTATAACTAAGGAGATGATTAAAAATAAATTAGAAGGTTATTTGTCTTTTTGTTCTTGAAAAACAAGAAATGATTAGTGAAATTAAATATTAGTCATCTTTAGGTTAAATAATAATTTATCCTATTTAGGATGAATACATAATTAACAGAAAAATTTTAGTACAATGACAGCAATACAGTAATAACAATTACTTAATGGGAAAACTTATGTATTAGGTCTAAACATGTAGTTAAATGTTCTCAGACAAGATCTAAATCAACTCCCTTAACAGCTATCGGACACATTATCCCTCTTTACCAAGAAGAAAACCAGGGCTTGGAAAAATAAAATAGGTTCATGAGCAAACTAAATCAAAACATAGCAGGACAGCAGCTTCTTCAGTTACTCTGTATGTAGTGGGTCTGTGTTTATAAATGTGATGACGTACAGATGTCTTGGTGTAGAAGGACCAGCAGTGGCAACTTAGTCATTTCATTTATTATATGACCTTAGATATACAAGAACTTCATGCTTACATCCTTACCCTTCTGTATCAGAGAAGCAGGAAGCTCAAACATTGATGGGTAGACCCTTACTATCAGAGTTAAACATTGATGGACGGACCCTTACTATCAGGGTTGTTTAATGTTCAAATCTTTAGCCTCACCTGTTGAACATAGACCTACTCTTGGAGCTGATAAGAATGAAGAAATAACTAGCACAGCCTTTCCCATTGTATTGAGATCTGAATTCTCTTATGCTGCCATGAAAACTATCCCTTCAAAGCTAAATTCATTTAGAGCAGAAATCACACTAGCTGACTCGGCACCTTTGGTGATGAGGGCAAGCTTGAAGACAGCACGTATGTGCCAAGGACCTCAGCAGAGCTGCCTCAGGATCCATGGGAATTGGCTGAATCATGGCCTTTGTTGTCTGCTCTGCTGCTTTAGCATCAAATATTGGCTTTGTTCCACTGCTGACTTCCAAGGCTGAACCACAGGTCTAACCTGCAGTGGCAGGACTTCAGGGTCCAAATCTGCTTGCTAATCCCAAGAAGGCCTGTAGGATGCCCAGAATGCATGTGGGCTTCTCTACAGTTGAAAGGAGAAATGTGGCACTGTTGAGCATGGAAAGATCAGGTACACTGAGGTCGACAAATAGCACAGCTAGGAAGAAAATTATATCTTGAGAATTTAACTCCTCAATTAAAGCTGTTTTTTAGTTACAAGGGGGAAACCAGCGCATTAGGTGACAAGGAAGGTGCATGCAGAATGACAGGCCTAGAATGAGTGTCAACAAACGTATTCTAGGAGCGTGAGCAGTCTCAGAGGAGTCTATGATACTCATGGCAGGTGTGTGGCATCAAGGGAGCAGCAGACATGCAGCAAAGAGCAGCAACTGGTACAGGAGTCCAGAGCCATTGCAGGCCCTCGGCAGACCCCTCTGTGGCTTTATTAGTCCCCCAGGGCTCCGCAGCTCAGAGATTTGTCTGTGAGTGAGCACTGAATCATCTCTAAAGGTTGGCTGAAATGAACACATTATAGTTTATACAAGGTCACATTTTCAGAAAAAAAAAACAAGACTTATTGTTTCTTATGTAAATGGTAGATGACATTTTTTATTATGAAAAATTGTAAAGATATACTGCCTTCTCATTGGTCACAGTTTCTCTGTTCTCTGATACAGATGTGGACCCTTACAATTTGAATTATGAGTAAGTTGCTGGGAGCTTTTTTATTTAAATCTCTTAGGGATATATTTTCATTTCCTATGTCTGGAAGTAAAATAGTTCACAGGGTAAATATATTTTAATTTTATAAAAATTTCCATACCTCTTGTGTTTATCCCATTATCCATAACTTTGGGGACTATGGAAATTCAACTACATCAGAAGAAAATAACTGGAGCTGGAAAGGATTGTCATAGAATGAGAAAAAGGAAAAACTTCAGAGCCACACTGGGAACATCAGCTCAGTTCTATTCCTTCAGGAAGAGAGTGCTCGGCTAGAGATCCCTCAAAGTAGAATTTTATCTTAGTTGCAATTTCATGAAACTGACAGCTTTATATTCTGAAGTCTGTGTGAGGACAACGCTCTTAGGGCTCAGGATTGGGACATCAGAGATTGTTTGGTCTGCACCAGCAATACACAATTCTTCAGGAACACGTACATGAATCTCAACAAGTATCTTTTATTAAAAAGAGAAAACTGCCATTAACAATGTCCCTTAGATTACACAGACACCCTTGAATGCATGAGGACTGGGAATATGGTTATGATTTATCTGCAGCATAGAGAGAAAGGAGCAGGTGGAATTCTTAAGAATTGCTAGGGACAACTTTTGTGCTGTTTATCCCAACAGAACAGCTTTTGTTTCTTCCTTTCCTAACTCAGTACTTTGAAGGGAGACTACTGTCTGGTTGTTATTTTCCTGTATTTCTAAGGTCTCGCTCTGCTCCAGTCCTCAGAACTTGATTATACCAGCTCCTGGAGGCCAATGACTTCACATAGTAAATAGCAACATGGTGTTGTGAGCATCCATGCAGGGACAGTTTTGTTTTTGCCCTAACTCTAAACTGCATTGTTATTAATGTAAAATGTGCGTGCTGTGAAATGCAGGAATCTTAGGTGTTCATGAGATTTATGATTGTTATAAAAGCCTGTTAAAACTATTCTGAGTGAGGTAACCCAGACCCAAAAAGATGAATTTCGTATGTACTCACTCATAAGTGGATTCTAGACATAAATAAAGGTCAGTGAGCCTATAATTCTTGATCCTAGGGAAGCTAAATAAGAAGGTGAACCCAAAGAAAAACAGAGTTATCCTCCTGGATATTGGAATTAGACTAGATTGCCAGGCAAAAATTGGGATCTTGGGGGTGGGGGTGGGGTGGCGGTAAGGGGTAATGGGGAGATGTGGAGAGAAAAGTGAGGAGGGGAGGATGGGGAGACCCTGGGGGAATGGGATGGTTGGGATGGAGGAAGGGTGGATAGGGGAGCAGGGAAGAAGATATCTTAATTAAGGGAGCCATTTTAGGGTTAACAAGAGACTTCACTCTAGAGGGGTTACCAGGTATCCAAGGAGATGTCCCCAGCTAGTTCCTTGGGTAGCTGAGGAGAGGAAGCCTGAAATGGCCCTTTCCTATAGCTATACTGATGAATATCTTGCATACCACCATAGAAGCTTCATCTGGCTATGGATGGAGATAGAGACAGAGACCCACATTGAAGCGCAGGACTGAGCTCCCAAGGCCCAAATGAGGATCTGAAGGAGGGAGAACATGAGCAAGGAAGTCAGGACCGCGCAGACTGCGCCCACCCACTGAGATGGTCTAATGGGAGCTCACCAAGGCCAGCTCGACTGGGACTGAAAAAGCATGGGATCAAACCAGACTCTCTGAACGTGGCGGACATGAGGGCTGACTGAGAAGCCAAGGACAATGGCACTGGGTTTTGAGCCTACCGCATGTACTGGCTTTGGGGGAGCCTAGTCTGTTTAGATACGCACCTTCCTGGACCTGGATGGAAGGGGGAGGACCTTGGACTTCCCGCAAGGCAGGGAACGAACCCTGACTATTCCTTGGACTGGAGAGGGAGGGGGAGAGGAGAGGAGGGAGGGGAGAGAAATGGGAGGTGGGAAAGAAGCAGAAATTTTTAATAATAATAAAAATAAATAAATAAATAAAAAGCCTGTTAAAGCCATGCTCACACGAGGGTACAGAATAGTGCCACCATCTCAGATGTTTCTCTTATGCCCCCCTTTAGTGACTTCTCACCCACTATGCCCCACCAGAAGATTCATTGTTGTTTTGTTCATATCATAGATGATTCTATTTATCCTAGAACTTCGTATAAGGGAAAATGTGCAGTAAGTTCTATTTGTATGTTACTCGAACTTGGCATGCTGTTTTTAAGACCCACCCCCATGCTGAGCATGTGGATAATTTGGTTCCTTTTATTTTTTTGATGGTTAACAGTTTTATCACATGAGTATAAGCCAGTTTATTTCTCCATTCTCTTACTTATACATATGTGAGTCTTTTCCAATTTGACTTATGAGCAAGAAGATGTAAGCAATCTTATTCAAATATCTTATGAACATGTTTTCGTTTTCTATAATGCATATTTGGAAGTAAAATTGCTTAATCACAGAATAAATGCATTTAAATTTTACAAACATTTCCACACCTTTTCCAAGCCGCTTATTGCATTTTGTATTTGTATTTCCACCAGTAACACAGGAGTTTCAGTTTTTCTAGCTCAGGTGGTGTGAAGGACAGAATATGTTCTCTAAAATTGCTTAAAATCTGATGTAAACAGAGAGAGGAACCTCTCTGAAGACATACGAAGGAGAAGTGTATGGCGAGCCCACACAGTGGAAAGCTAATCTGTAGAGGTACAACTTAAAATTTTATGAAGTCCAGGTTAAGAGGAGGAAGCTGGGCAATACTTCTGAATACCAGAATCAGGTAATTCTGAAGGTCATACTTAAGAATGGACTCTTGAACTAGGATATGTGAGGATGATGTGCATTCCAGAGAGTTTGTTTTTAGCTTTGCTTAATGATGTGGGAGAGTCTTCTGTTTGAGTTGATTTCATTGGCTAATAAAGAAACTGCCTGGCCCATTTGATAAACCGCCCCTTAGGTGGGTGGAGTAGACAGAACAGGAAGAAGGAAGTGAGGTAGATGGCTCAGTCAGCTGCTACGCCTCTCCTAAGTTAGACAGACTGCCATGCCTCTCCTCAGAGAGAAGCCAGACACGATGAAGCTCCAGCCCAAGATGGACATATGTTAGAAACTTCTTGGTAAGGCACCACTTCGTGGTGCTACACAAATTATTAGATATGGGTTAATCAAGATGGGAATAAGAGGCTGAAAATAATGGGCCAGGCAGTGTTTAAAAGAATACAATCTGTGTGTTGTTATTTTGGGTAAAGCTAGCTGGGCAGCCAGGAGCCGGGCAGCGGGAAGCCGGCCCGCAGCTCCACACTACAGAATGGCGCCCACGTGGATAACCGAATCCGCAGAAAGCTTGAGAAAGCTTGGGAAAGAATAGAGTAAAGCTCTATTTTTCAGGTCTGGCAAGCAAGCACTCTCATCTAAGAAAGGCTTCCTTACTCAGCTTCAGCTGCAAAACATTGCAGCTCTTTTAAGAGGTTCGGCTACGAAACACTTAAATGCTGTTGATGAAAATCAACTGCATGCTTTACGGTTTTCAGCCGTAGCAGGAAAAAAGCTGTGTCATTTTAAAATGCCATCTTTCTGGGCCGTTCTGCCAGGGCAAACTCTGACTCTTTCAAGCAGCCGGTCCTGACTATGGAGCTTTTGAGTGTTGTTTAACACTGTTGCAGCTTGCTTGCTGGCAGGGACCTTGAACCGCCAAAGAGTTGTGGTACCTCTGCCACGAGGCTGGAAAGCTAGGGAATGGGCTGGATCTAGCTGTCAAAGTCACAGCTTTAATCCTACTGATATTGTTTGGTAAAGTAAAGACTCATGTAGTCAGAAAGAGAGATATACAGTAAAAGAAAAATTCAAAGTCAAAGAAAATGTCTAAGTGGTTTACACTGTGTTAAAAATATATGCAGGCTAAAGGTTAAAGTTCTTAAAAGTAAAAAAAGAAAAAAAAGGAAGTAGTTTGTTGTGGTGGTACACACCTTTAATCCCAACACTTGGGAAGCTGAGGTAGATTGACCTCTGTGACTTCAAGGTGTGGCAGCACACACCTTTAATCCCAATGCCTGGGAGGCAGAGACAGACAGATCTCTGTGATTTCTAGGTGTGGTGGCATACGCCTTTAATCCCAGCACTTGGGTTGCAAAGGCAAGTGGATCTCTGAGAGTTCAAGGACAGCCTGGTCTGCAGAGTTATTCTAGGACAAAGATATACAGAGAACTTGTCAAAAAATAAAAAAATAGAAGTAAAAATAAACGAAATAGAGGTTAAAATAAAGCCGTACAAAGATGGAAAATATACGGAGAATCTTGATACTGTATACTATTATAATCTCTTTGAATTGTTTGAATGCTGAGGAAGAAGCAATAGCTGCTAAAAGATATTTGTTTACAAATGCTGCTGAACTAATCCAAGATAGATATTTTGAAAATACCTTGACTTCAGAATTTGGATCTCAGGATATGATGCTTTGGAAAGGAGTTTCTTTTGTTTTTACAGAAAATGAGACCGTGTGGATTGCTTCTATCCCAATATGGTATGATAGACCATGCCCTCCTGAAAGGTTGCTGTGAACACCTTCAGAAAATTACTTCACCCAATTACTCTGATGACTGAGATGAACCTGGCACACAGGTTACACCATGAAAGACCTAATTAACAGCGTCCCCATTCAGCAGGAAGCAGTTTGGAGAGAAATAACTGCGCCCATTTTCCCAAATATTGTTTATAAATGTTCTTTTACATTTAAAAGGGGATATGATATAGATATGAATAATTTGTATTGGTATAGATTTTAAGGTCAATTTTGTTATATGTATATTATTTCTGCTCTTGATTAAGGTATTGTGATTGTGTAATTCATTTAAAAATGTAATGTATAATTAGGAAATATAGGTTGTTAATGAATAATCATTGATAATAGTAAAACTTGTAGTCATGTTAGTTAGATTTTCTAGATATATAGAGATATATTTCAGTTAGATAGGCATACTTCATATCTTTCAAAGACTGCAAAATATGGCATTTAATGTTTTAATAACTTAGGACTTTTCATGACAATGAGACATGTCTGCTCCTGGCAGCACCAATCTACGTCAAAAGGAAGATGGGCATCAAAGAGGATCCTTATTGAGTTTGATAGCCATTTGGGCAAGAAACTGCTCTTGCCTGGACTATTGCATAAACTGGACATAGAGAACCCTCAGAGAGAGGATTGCTGAACTTGCCTAAAAGTGAGATGATCTTTCGGGATTCCTGATTCATGAAAGAGTCTGCAAGACATTCTGCAGGACACAGCAGAAAGTGATTGAATTGTCTTTGAAATTTCTTGCTTTATGGAAATGTCTGCTGGAAACTATGGGCCTGAAGGCTGAAAATGGATGCCCCAACGGTACAGAGGAACTTTGGGTGACTGTCCAGGCAGCGAGATGTCTCTGTCATTTCTAGAGTTTTGTAAGTTGCTTACTTCTTATTTACTTAGGTAATATTATATCCTTCTGGAGTCTTTGATGGAGTTGAAGAATGGATAGATAGTTAAAGTTTTCCTTTGTTATGATAAAAGATAAAATGGATATAAGTATTGTAACTAATTCTTACTTGATAACTATTTTGTTATATGTAATTTTACTATGTTAAAGTTAAAGCCTTTCTTTTATTGTTTAAACAGAAAAAGGGGAAATGATGTGGGAGAGTCTTCTGTTTGAGTTGATTTCATTGGCTAATAAAGAAACTGCCTGGCCCATTTGATAAACCGCCCCTTAGGTGGGTGGAATAGACAGAACAGGAAGAAGGAAGTGAGGTAGATGGCTCAGTCAGCTGCTACGCCTCTCCTAAGTTAGACAGACTGCCATGCCTCTCCTCAGAGAGATGCCAGACGCAATGAAGCTCCAGCCCAAGATGGACGTACGCTAGAATCTACCTGGTAAGACACCACTTTGTGGTGTTACACAGATTATTCGATATGGTTTAGTCAAGATGTAAGAGGCTGAAAATAATGGGCCAGGCAGTGTTTAAAAGAATACAATTTGTGTGTTGTTATTTCGGATTTTAAGCTAGCCGGTGGCCGAGAGCAGGGCGGTGGGAAACTGCCCGCAGCTCCTCACTACAGCTTAAAGGAAATTATGAAATGTAGGAAAGTAGAAATGAAGTCGCGCAGTGGTGGCACACACCTTAATCCCAGCACTTAGAAGGCGGATGCAGGTGGATCTTTGTGAATTCGAGGCCAGCCTGCTCTACAGAGTGAGTTTCAGGACTGTTAGGACTCTTCTACAGAGAAACCCTGTCTTGCAAAACAAACCAAAACAAAAAACAAACAAAAAAGAAAATAGAAATGAGATAAACACTATCCTTATAAAACTACAGACCCTAGGTATGAATATTTATCCATGTTAGTCCTACAGTTTTATTGAGGCATTTTACTTTGTAATTGTTACCTTATCAGCAAGGTATAATTTAAATACACTCTGAGAATTATATAATCATATGCATTAGTCAATTAGTCAACAGAGTAAGAGTCAACACTTTTTATGCCCCAAATGCATTTTAATCATTTTTGCAAGATGATACTCAGGGATTTACTATATGAAATATGCCCCCAGCAAAGCTGAACAGGCATGGGCAGCCCGCTTATATTGGGTTTCATGGTCTGAGTTGATGAGGACGACTGACCAGGTCTCTACCTCAAGGAACAGGTTCCACTGAGATCCGAATGCAAATCACTGGATTCAGAGTCCAGAGCGTTAACCATTACACCACGGGAGCTGGTCACTTATTTCATTATCCCAACCATTATAAATTGTTTTTTTTAATAGCAGATATATAAAAGAATCATTATATTCATTTCTTTTGAATCTAATTGTAAAAACCACTTAGATCATCCTTCTATAGAGTCCCAAAAACTCACAACTGCCATCAACATTTGATCATTTACTTTCACCACCTTAATTAAGGAAATATAAGTAATTACTGTAACCATCACCTCAGAGGCTGTGCAAATTCCAAGCCTGTCTGAGATCTTGTCTCAGAAATAAAACAAATAAAATGAAGACTTTTATTTTTAAAAAGTGGTTTTGTTTCTATTTTAGGTCCTGTATTAGCAACCACCCAGCAAGACTTTTTGCAAGAAGCAAAATCTCTTATTGCCCAACATTACAAACGAATAAATGAGGTAGTACTTTTCATTATTCAGCGTGTTGTATTAAAAAATGAATAAGTATTTAATACTGTACTGTTTATCACAAATGGTTATAGGCTCTGAGGAACGGAATAACTCCTTCTTCAGCAGCTTTTATAACAATTTATTCAGGTGACATGGAAAAACAAGAATTTTACTTTTGAAAATTATTCATTATGTATGTATTTAGTCTGTACAACTGATACAATTTTTTTTCTTTATTTTTTTTATATTTAAAAATTTCCATCTCCTTCCCTCCTCCTCCCCCCTCCCTCCCCTCCTACTCCCCCTTCCCTCCCCTCCTTCTCCCCCTTCCCTCCCCTCCCCTCCACCCATACCTCCCCTCCCTCCCTCTCAAGGCCAAGGAGCCATCAGGGTTCCCCACTCTATGCTAAGACCAAGGTCCTCCCAACTCCCCCCAGGACCAGGAAGGTGATCGACCAAGCTGAGAAGGCTCCCACAGAGCCCATCCATGAAGAACAATCAGAGCCCAGAGCCATTGTCCTTTGCTTCTCAGTCAGCCCCCGCTGTTGGCCACATTCAGAGAGACGGGTTTGGTCACATGATCCATCAGTCCCATTCCAACTGGAGTTGGTGATCTCCCATTAGTTCTGTCCCACCGTCTCCATGAGTGAACGCACCCCTCTCGTTCCTGACTTTCTCCCTCATGTTCTCGCTCCTTCTGCTCCTCATCAGGACCTTGGGAGCTCAGTCCAGTGCTCCAATGTGGGGCTCAGTCACCTTCCCCATCTGTCGCCAGCTGGAGGTTCCCTCACGGTCCTGACTTTCTTTCTCATATTCTCTCTCCTTCTGCTCCTCATCAGGACCTTGGGAGCTCAGTCCGGTGCTCCAATGTGGGGCTCTGTCATTTTCTTCATCTATCGTCAGGTGGAGGTTCTATGGTGATATGCAAGAAATTCATCAGTATGGCTATAGGAACTGGCCTTTTCAGGCTCCCTCTCCTCAGCTGCCCAAGGAACTAAGTGGGGGCATCTCCCTGGAAACCTGGGAACCCCTCTAGGGTCAAGTCTCTTGACAACCCTCAGGTAGCTCCTTAAATTAAGATATATGCTTCCCTGCTCCCATATCCACCCTTCCTATATCCCAAGCACCCCATTCCTCCGAGCTCCCCCCCGTTCTCCCCTTCACACTTTTCTCTCCCCATCTTCCCTTGGCCCAGTCTCGCCCAACCCTCAAGTTCCCAATTTTGCCTGGCGATCGTGTCTACTTCCAATATCCAGGAGGATTACTATATCTTTTTTTGGGAGTTCACCTTCTTATTATCTTCTCAAGGATCCCAAATTTATAGGCTCGATGTCCTTTAATTATGGCTAGAAACCGAATATGAGTGAGTACATCCCATGTTCATCTTTATGGGTCTGGGTTACCTCACTCAGAATAGTGTTTTCTATTTCCATCCATTTGCCTGCAAAATTCAAGATGTCATTGTTTTTTACCGCTGAGTAGTATTCTAGCATGTATATATTCCACAGTTTCTTCATCCATTCTTCCACTGAAGGGCATCTAGGTTGTTTCCAGGATCTGGCTATTACAAATAATGCTGCTATGAACATAGATGAGCATATGCTTTTGTTGTATGATTGGGCATCTCTTGGGTAGATTCCCAATAGTGGAATTGCTGGGTCCTGGGGTAGGTTGATACCGAATTTCCTGAGAAACCGCCACACTGCTTTCCAATGTGGTTGCACAAGTTTGCATTCCCACCAGCAATGAATGAGTGTACCCCTTACCCCACAACCTCTCCAGCAAAGGTTATTATTGGTGTTTTGGATTTTAGCCAATCTGACAGGTGTAAGATGATATCTCAAAGTTGTTTTGATTTGCATTTCCCTGATAGCTAGGGAGGTTGAGCATGACCTTAAGTGTCTTTTGGCCATTCGAACTTCTTCTGTTGAGAATTCTCTGTTCAGTTCAGCGCCCCATTTTTTAATTGGGTTAATTGGCATTTTACCGTCTAGTCTCTTGAGTTCCTTATATATTTTAGAGATCAGACCTTTGTCAGTTGCAGGGTTGGTGAAGATCTTTTCCCAGTCAGTAGGCTGCCTTTGCGTCTTAGTGACAATGTCCTTTGCTTTACAGAAGCTGCTCAACTTCAGGAGGTTCCATTTATTCAATGTTGCCCTTAAAGTCTGTGCAGCTGGGGTTATGCGCAGGAAACGGTTCCCTGTGCCCATTTGTTGTAGAGTACTTCCCACTTTCTCCTCTATCAAGCTCAATGTGTTCAGATTAATATTGAGGTCTTTAATCCATTTGGACTTGAGTTTTGTGCATGGTGATAATATGGAACTACTTTCATTCTTCTACAGGTTGACATCCAGTTATGCCAGCACCATTTGTTGAAGATGCCCTCTTTCTTCCATTGTGTACTTTTGGCTCCTTTATCAAAAATCAGGTGTTCGTAGGTTTGTGGTTTAAGATCCGGGTCTTCTATTCGATTCCATTGGTCAACTTCTCTGTTTTTATGCCAATACCAAGCTGTTTTCAATACTGTAGCTTTGTAATAGAGTTTGAAGTCAGGGATGGTAATGCCTCCAGAAGTACCTTTATTGTATAAGATTTTTTTGGCTATCCTGGGTTTCTTGTTTTTCCATATAAAGTTGATTATTGTCCTCTCAATCTCTGAAGAATTTTAATGGGACCTTGATTGGGATTGCATTGAATCTATAGATTGCTTTTGGTAGAATTGCCATTTTTACTATGTTGATCCTCCCAATCCACGAGCAGGGGAGATCCTTCCATTTTCTGGTATCCTCTTCAATTTCTTTCTTCAAAGACTTAAAGTTCTTGTCAAATAATTCCTTCACTTCCTTGGTTAGAGATACTCCCAGATATCTTATGCTATTTGTGGCTATTGTGAAAGGTGATACTTCTCTGATTTCCCTCTCTGCTTCCTTATCCTTTGTGTATAGGAGGGCGACTGATTTTTTGGAGTTGATGTTGTAACCTGCCACGTTACTGAAGGAGTTTATCAGCTGTAGGAGTTCTTTGGTGGAGTTTTTGGGGTCGCTTATGTATACTATCATATCATCTGCAAATAATGAAAGTTTAACTTCTTCCTTTCCAAATTGAATCCCCTTGATTCCCTTATGTTGTCTTATTGCTATTGCTAGAACTTCAAGCACTATATTGAAGAGATAAGGAGAGAGTGGACATCCTTGACGTGTTCCTGAATTTAGTGGGATAGCCTTGAGTTTCTCTCCATTTAATTTGATGTTAGCTGTCGGCTTGCTGTAAATAGCTTTTATTATATTTAGGAATGGCCCTTGTATCCCTAATCTCTCCAAAACTTTTATCATAAAAGGGTGCTGAATTTTGTCAAATGCTTTTTCAGCATCTAATGAGATGACCATATGGTTTTTTTCCTTCAGTTTATTTATATGATGGATTACATTGATAGATTTTCGTATGTTGAACCAGCCCTGCATCTCTGGGATGAAGCCTACTTGATCGTAATGGATAATTTTTCTAATGTGTTCTTGGATTCGGTTTGCCAGTATTTTATTGAGAATTTTTGTGTCAATGTTCATGAGTGTGATTGGCCTGTAATTCTCTTTCTTGGTTGAGTCTTTGTGTGGTTTAGGTATCAGGGTAACTGTAGCTTCATAGAAGGAATTTGGCAGTGACTCTTGTGTTTCTATATTATGAAATACCTTAAGGAGTATAGGTATTAGGTCTTCTTGGAAGTTCTGGTAGAATTCTGCATTGAACCCATCTGGTCCTGGGCTCTTTTTGGTAGGGAGGTTTCTGATAACAGTTTCTAATTCTTCGCGACTAACAGGACGATTTAGAGCATTTACCTGGTCCTGGTTTAACTTTGGTATATGGTATTTATCTAAAAAACTGTCCATTTCTTTTACATTTTCCAATTTTGTGGCATACAGGCTTTTGTAGTAAGATCTAATGATTCTCTGAATTTCCTCTGTGTCTGTGGTTATGTCCCCCTTTTCATTTCTGATCCTATTAATTTCCGTGTTCTCCCTCTGCCGTTTGATTAGTTTGGCTAAGGGTTTGTCAATCTTGTTGATTTTCTCCAAGAACCAGCTTCTTGTTTCATTGATTCTTTGGATTGTTTTCTGTGTTTCTATTTTGTTGATTTCTGCCCTCAGTTTGATTATTTCCAGTCTTCTACTTCTCCTAGGTGAGTCTGCTTCTTTTTTTTCCAGAGCTTTCAGGTGTGCTGTTAAGTCACCAATGAGTGCTTTCTCCGTTTTCTTTAAGTGGGCACTTAGTGCTATGAACTTTCCTCTTAGCACTGCTTTCATTGTGTCCCATAGGTTTGAGTATGTTGTGTCTTTGTTTTCATTAAATTCAAGAAAGACTTTAATTTCTTTCTTTATTTCTTCCTTGACCCAGGTGTGGGTCAGTAGTTGACTGTTCAGTTTCCATGAGTTTGTGGGCTTTCTGGGGGTAGCATTGTTGTTGAATTCTAATTTTAATCCATGGTGATCCGATAAGACACAGGTGGTTACTAATATTTTTTTGTAACTGTGGAAGTTTGCTTTGTTACCAAGTATATGGTCAATTTTCGAAAAGGTTCCATGAGCTTCAGAGAAGAAGGTATATTCTTTCCTATTTGGGTGGAATGTTCTATAGATGTCTTTTAAGTCCATTTGGTTCATTACCTCCATTAAGTCTTTCAATTCTCTGTTAGGTTTCTGTCTGATTGACCTGTCCATTGGTGAGAGAGGAGTGTTGAAGTCTCCAACTATTAGTGTGTGTGGTTTGATGGCTGCCTTGAGTTCTAGAAGTGTTTCTTTTACATAAGTGGGAGCTTTTATATTAGGGGCATAGATATTCAGGATTGAGACTTCATTCTGATGGATTTTTCCTGTTATGAGTATAAAGTGTCCCTTTCCATCTCTTCTGATTGATTTTAGTTTGAAGTCAACTTTGTTGGAAATTAGTATGGCCACACCCGCTTGTTTCTTAGGGCCATTTGCTTGATAAACCTTTTCCCAACCCTTTACTCTGAGTAGGTGTCTGTCTTTGTGGTTGAGGTGTGTTTCTTGTAAACAGCAAAATGTTGGATTCTGTTTTCGTATCCAGTCTCTTAGCCTGTGCCTTTTTATAGGTGAATTGAGTCCATTGATATTAAGTGATATTAATGACCAGTGGTTGTTAACTTCAGTCATTTTTAGTAGTAGAGTTTGTGTGTTTCCCTTCTTCTAGTTGTGCTGGTGAAGGGTCGCTAGATGCCTGAGTTATTGTCGGCGTTGTTGGACTCCTTGGTTTGTGATTTTCCTTCTATTACTTTCTGCAAGGCTGGATTTGTGGCTGCGTATTGTTTAAATCTGTTTTTGTCCTGGAATATCTTGTTTTCTCCATCAATGGTGAATGCAAGCTTTGCTGGGTATAGTAGTCTAGGCTTGCATCCATGTTCCCTTAGTGTCTGTAGCACATCTATCCAAGCTCTTCTGGCTTTCATGGTTTCCATTGAGAAATCAGGTGTAATTCTGATAGGTTTCCCTTTATATGTTATTTGACCTTTTTCCTTTGCAGCTCTTAATATCTGTTCTTTATTCTGTATGTTTTGTGTTTTGATTATTATATGGCGTGGGGATGCTTTCTTTTGATCCAGTCTATTTGGTGTTCTGTAGGCTTCTTGTACCTTCATAGGAACATCCTTCTTTAGGTTGGGGAAGTTTTCTTCTATAATTTTGTTGAATATGTTTTCTGGGCCTTTGAGTTGTAATTCTTCTCCTTCTTCTACCCCAATTATTCTTAGGTTTGGTCTTTTCATGGTGTCCCAGATTTCCTGAATGTTTTGTGTTAAGAATTTGTTAGATTTGTTTAGTTCTTTAATCTGAGAGTTTATTTCCTCTATAGTATCTTCAGAGTCTGAGATTCTTTCTTCCATCTCTTGTATTCGGTTGGAAATACTTGTCTCTGAAGTTTCTGTTCGTTTACTCAGAGTTTCCATTTCCAGTCGTCCCTCAGATTGTGTTTTCTTCAATACCTCCATTTCATTTATCAGGTCTTGTACTATTTCCCTTACCTGTTTGATTGCTTTTTCTTGTTTTTCTTGTTTTTCTTGGGTATCTTTGAGAGATTTATTTATTTCATCTACCTTTTTGTTTGTCATCTCCATTTCTTTATGGCAGTTTTTTACCTCCTGTTTAAGGTCCTCTATTATTTTCATAAAGTACTGTTTAATGTCGGTTTCTTCTATATCTTCTGGGGTAGGGTGTTCAATTCTTGTTGTTTCGGGATGTCTGGCTTGTGGTGATGTCATGTTGCCTTTCATGTTGTTGGAGGAGCTCCTGCATTGGCGCCTGCCCATCTCTTCCTTCAAAAGGAGCATGGAGGTGTTTGGTGTCCTAGACCAATCTCTGCTGTGACTGAAACTGGTTGGATCTCCCCAGTGCCAGAGGAGGACCTATTCTTTGCGTCACAATCTGAAGAAGCCCATACTCCCTTGCAGGAATCCTCAGACCTGCCTGGAGGCCAGGGTCTGACTCCTCTGGGTGGATGGCCTTAGAACAGGAGCAGGACACCTGAGAACACTAGGGAATGCTTGGGAGACACACAGGGAAGGGAGAAACCGACACAAGCCTGCAGAGGGAAGTGGGGGTAGGGGGTCTGTGCTCTCTTCCAGGGCAGGTTGCCCCCGGGTCCGCATTCACTCACCAGTTCAGATTGAATGTCAGGGCACAGGATCAGGGATTCCAGGCAGGCCAGGGTCGCAGCCCAGACAAAAGGGCCAAGGTGGGGGCAGGGCGGGATGGAATACCACACAGCGAACCTGGTAGCACAATCTGAAGGAGCCCGCACCCCTCCACAGGAATCCTCAGACCTGCCTGGAGGCCAGAGTCTGACCCCTGTGGGTGGATAGCCTTAGAACTGGAGCAGGACACCCCAAAGAATGATGGATCCTCCGGCAGACTGTCAGGTCCCCTTGCAGGCCAAGCAGCTCTCAGACAAAGGCCTACCTTGCCCCAGGCAGTCAAATGGAGGAGGGGACCTCCCACCGGCCTGGGTGCACTCAATTCCAGGTCCCCAGAGCCCAAACAGGCTGAGCTGTGGGATTTTGTGGCCCCAAAGACGGGAGGATGAGGCAGGGGGAGGGGGGGGGGGATTCTGGGTGCAAGCTGGGAAGGGACAGGGAGAGAGAGGCGGTATCTGGGGAGAATAACCCCTGCAGGAAGAGCAGGAAGTGTGCTGGTGGCAGGGGGAGTTGTGGAGAGTCGGTGGTCCCTCTCCGGGCAGCTGCCGCGGTTCAGGCACTCACTCCTCACTCACCCCGAAGAATGATGGATCCTCCTGCAGACTGTCAGGTCCCCTTGCAGGCCAGGCAGCTCTCAGACAAAGGCCTATCTTGCTCCGGGCAGTCAAATGAAGGAGGGGACCTCCCACCGGCCTGGGTGTACTCAATTCCAGGTCCTCAGAGCCCAAACAGGCTGAGCCCAAAGAATGATGGATCCTCCGGCAGACTGTCAGGTCCCCTTGCAGGCCAAGCAGCTCTCAGACCCATCTGATACAATTTTTAATCGTATTAACACTTATTTGTATTTACTATATTAAGTAAATATCCATTTAACATTGTTTAGACAAAACTAAAATTAAAAATTCACGATGAACCTCTTCTGTGGCCTCAGCATGCCATGAATGTGCCTGTCTCCTCCTAGATCACTTTGCGTTTGAGCTCTCCTCCAGCCTACAGGCCTTGCAGGGAGACTGTCTCTTCTGAATGTTGCATCCCCAGCAACAACTGTTGGGCCTTGCTTAACAAATATGCAGAGTGGCAGACAGTTGTGAGGTTTCAGGAAGGGTGAAAGGGGAAAGGGTGACACAGACAGACAGGGTCACAGTTTTGAGGGAAAGCTTTGCCGAGCCGGTGGGAAGACAAGGTAGCTATGTGACATGTACATCTTTAGGCATGTAGGGGAAGGAAGGGATCTTAAGGATGGATTACTGTGCGTCTGCTCTTTGCAAACAGAGTTTTAAGCAGAATTTTAATGATGCTTCTTTTATTGAAAATAGGAATGTGTTTTTAGCTACTGTTTCTTTTGATGAACCTTTTTGCTGAAAATAACCATGGGTAGTTTTAGCTATATAATAAATATTGTTGACAAATAATGCTAATTTTCTCCAAAAGTTTAAATTATTTTAATTATATTTCCTTTATAATAATAGACAAGGCATATATGATGAATGGGTTCAGGGTCAGACATGTACCTTGAAAATCTGACTTGCTTTGAGAATTATATGTAATTTTGACAA
Source organism: Arvicola amphibius (assembly GCF_903992535.2). Classification (NCBI taxonomy): domain Eukaryota; kingdom Metazoa; phylum Chordata; class Mammalia; order Rodentia; family Cricetidae; genus Arvicola; species Arvicola amphibius. Next base: position 24,188,190 of record NC_052061.1, on the reverse strand, counting down.
CCATTGTATTACTATTATTTTATCTGGCAAAAACAATACTTATCCCAAAAATCTTATTGGCATTTTGAGTTGGTAACAGTTAGAACCAACAGCAATTTGAATTTTTATAACCAGCTATATTTGTCTTTAGAGCAGATATTGTATGGTCAATCACATTTCGGAGATTGGGAGATGTATTAGTTTTCCACTGCATATGTTGGTCAAAATTAAGAAACAAGTGGTTAAACACATCTGAAAAATTATATACTGTTATCAATATGGTTTTCTTGGCAGCATACTGTTGTGTAAGAGTGCGTGTTTGTTTCCCAGCCACCCAGACTCTGAAATAATCAGAAACTATATTATTTGCAGTACTGTTTGGCCAATAGCTTCAGCATATTTTTAGCTAGCTTTTATATCCTAAACTAACCCATGTCCATTAATCTGTGCATCACCACAAGGTCATGGCCTACAGGCAAAATTTGGGCAGACTCCAGTGGAGGCATCTGTCTCCAGCAGTGTCTACATGGCTTCTTATTGACTCCACCTTCTTTCTCCAAGAATTCAATTTAGTTTTCCCACCTAGCTATATTCTGTTAAGCCACTAACCGAAACAGCTTCTTTATTAACCCATGGCAATTAAGCATATTCACAACATACAGAGGGGAATCCCACATCAGCACAACTCCATATATGTTTAGCAGAGACAGGTTTGGGAATTTTATTGGCAATTAAGAGTTCTTAGAGGTGGCTAAAATTAATTGAATGTGAAAATTATTTTAAAATAGATTCTATTCTGAGCCTGTATTTTTTATTTTTGACATTATAATTTAATTGTAACATTATCTCCTCCCGTTCCTCCCTTGAAACTCTTTCTTTTTATGCTCTTCCCTGATCCTCTTCAAATTCATGACCTCTCTTTTCTTTCCTTTCTCCCATTCCTCTTCTTCTTAGTGCATATATGCATATATGCACCTGCAGATATATTCCTAAATACAACCTGTTCCGTCTGCATAATGCTGCTTACATGAATGTTTTCAGGGCTGACCATTTGTGTGTCTGCATTTTAACGTATCTATTTTGAGGGGGAAGTTGCTATTTTACAATTCACTTTTCTTCTGAAGTAGACAGGAACACTCACAGATGGGAACGACTTTAGAGTGTGAGCTTGACTGGTAACGGTCATGTGTACTGCAGTAAGCATCTTCTACGGCAAGACACTTGGAAAATGCAGTCAGTGAAGACATGATTTTATCTTGACAAAATTTACTCACAAAATTTACTATGCAATTATATTAAATAATAAATATTAAATTTTATTTTTATTTTATTTACAGAATAAGTCTCAAGGTACTTCTATAAACGTTTTTAAAAATAAACACCAAAAACCAAAAACTGGCAAGTTTATCCCTTTTGAGATTAAGAAAAGTGAAATCCTCAATGTCGTTAAAGAACATCGGATGGTACTCAGAAGCATTAACTATCCCAAGGACGCTTCCAAATGTTCACCTTTAACTGAGGACCCACAGCAAATTTCCTTGACGGAGCCACAGGTTTTGAATGTAAAAGAGAAGTACCAGCCTGTAGATCTTTTCACGAATGGTAAGCTTCGATAAAGAAAATCAAGAACCAACACATGAAACTTTTTACTTTCTGTGAGCTTGAAATAAGATTTCATGGTTCAGATAATGCCTAGAACTTAATATTTTCGCAGTGAAAGCTAAAGAGGTTAATCGATGGACCTTCCAACCTTTGGTCCACCATAAACTGTGACAAAAACATCCTAATGGGGAAAGAGAACTTGAGAACCAGAACTGGCTTATGTGTTTTCTATCTGCAGATTTTTTTTCTAGTACAGATTGTCCAAGAATGTCTATTTCCCCGGTACTGAGCAGCTTGTTTTCTGTTGAGAGGGATGGCTATGGCAGGTAGCCTCTATCTAAGCTCCTAAACAGAATTCCCAGGCTGTAGAGTTTTCTGTAAGGCCAACATTAGGAAACATGTATTCTCTATTAGAAGCATCCTGAAGTGGAGGGCTTGGTTTCTTTTAGGCAAAGTTGATACTGTTTTATTCATAGTAACAGCTTAAATGAATGACCTTATAGCACATTTCTAGCTACAGTAATGAAAGCTTCCTGTTAACTCAAGTATTTCTAAAATATTTATTAAGTCATTTATCTGTTTGTGGTTTTCTCACTCAACAAATATTGTCTTTTCTTATTCACTGCATGACAATTGCTGGACTAGACTTAAAAGCAAGTGTTATGAAAACATTAAGGAGTAACAGAGACCATAATGAAAAATTATCAGCAGAGATCTCACTAGAAATAGGTGTTTCTTTAGTGGTAGGTTGGGAACAGAAAGAAGCTACATTGAAGAGTAGGAGCAAAATAAATTGACCCCTAGGAGGGTGAAAGATCATGATATATGTTAGGAAATGAGGTTGGGAGGAGAGATTGGGTAGACTGAGGCACCCAAGCAGTATAGGATTTGAACCTATGCTTCATAAAAGCAACTCATGATTCTAAAGTCATGATATTTCTTTAAAAAATAAAACTGGAAACAGAGAGTCAAGGGAGAAAATAACAGCAGAGATACATGAGGAGACAAGCCGAGAATTAGCCCCAGTACCAGACCTATGCTAGGGCAGTGAAGTGAGATGTGTGATAATGGTGCACTTGAGTGTATTCTTGGGATATTAGTCCTCTCTGATTTGCCTTGATAAAGTGGTCTTTAGTAGTTGAGAGCAGAGGAAAACATACAAACAACAATGAAAGCAAACAAACCCTGTATAGTATACTCCATTACTGAATTTTCTTTGATGATTAATATATCAAAATCAATCAAATAATCAAAATATATCAAAAATATAGTAATTCATTTATTATTTTTATTCTCAATTCAGCTAAGAACATTCCCATCTTAGTTACTTTTTTATTGCTGTGGCAAACTACCATGACCAAGTCAACTTGTAGAAGAAAGCATTTAATTGAGTTTGTGGTTTCAGAAGCTTTTAGTCTATGAGCACCATATATTGGAGAGCATTGGAGCAGGCAGACAGGAATGTCATTTGAACAGTAGCTGAGAGCTTATAACTTAATCCATAAACATGAGGTAGAAAGAGCAAGAGATGTTGGAAATGGTGCTGGGCTTTTGAAATCTAAAGCTCACTTCCAGTGACATGACTAGTCCTCTAGACCCACACCTCCTAGTCCTTCCTAAACAGTTCCACCAATGGGGGACCAAATATTCAACCTTTTGAGCTTATGAAGCCATCATTCTTTTTCAAACCACCGCTCCTCACCTTCTTTCTCATATATTGTGCCTGTCAGTCCTTGAAACTATTGTTTCTTTAAATATATGTCAGTAAATTCAGATCAGAGGACTATAAGATGAATAAACAGGTTTTCTTAAATTAACAGAATAGAGTGGAGACATGAAGATGTTAAGGTTTTTAAACTAGAAATCTGAGAAGATATCACTGAGTTGAGAAAAGGATTCAGAGTATTCTGTAATCAGTTTCTGTTACTACAGAATACCTGAGTTTTGTGTGTGTGTGTGTGTGTGTGTGTGTTTGTATATGTATGTATTTCACACAGTTATGGAAGCTTCACAAACAGAAATATTATGTTTAATTAAGGCCTTAGCACTGCTTCCTAGGTAATAATTTGTATGCTGCATAATTTGGAAGGAATGAAAGCTATGTCCTATTATGGTATGGGACTTTTGAGGAGTGGCAATGTCTTAAGAGCTTCATCCTCTACCATTTGAACTTGATATCTATGATTTTGGAGGGACACAAACATTCAAACCGTTTTAGGGGAAATTTAGATAATAGGAGGTGGAGAAAGAAATGAAGGAAGCTTAAAGTATTGCATTTTTAGATCTATCAAATAGACATTCATATTGAGGTAACCATTATGAAGTTGGAAAAAGAAATATGGTAATTAAGAGAGCAGTAGATGAAGACTGAATATTAAAATCTCTCTCAATGTGAATCATCAAGGTACTGAAATTGTGTGATTCATGCAGTTGTTCAGAAACATTCATTTATTTATCACTTAAGGGATAAGGAGACAAAAGCTATACTAGTCCCAGTCTAGAAGTTCATACTTGATGCATGTAATTTATATGCTCTTTGCTGAAGTAGGGTATGTAAAACATAAGAATATAGTATGGATGATACTATAAATAGAAGGAAGCTCTGCTGCTTTAAAATCAATAGGAAAATATCACATCTGATCTGATCAGGCAGTCGAGCATGTATTCCCTGGAACTTTAAAGTGGTACAGTTTGAAAAATAGATGTTTGTTAATATAAGAAAGAAGGAACACCCTATCTATTCAGTGGACCTAATGTGCACCTGATGCTAGATGACATGAGAATGAGCATGCATCTTCAAGGGAACTGGAATCTGATTGCCAGGCCTCCTTAGCCTTATTCCCTAGGGAAAGGTGAGTGCACTATCAGCCCATTCTGCAGCCTCACAATGCAGGACAGTCAGATCCACAACCCTACTATGCAGGACAATCGTGGGCGATAGGGAGTCAAGTCAAAGCAGGAACTCAGTTTATTTATTACTGTGAATGTTAGCTTATATAGGTTAAGTGACATTGTACCTCCAGCCAATGAGAGACAGCTAAGCCCTCCCTCTGGCTGGAAGGGCATCTACCTAGATTTTACTGTCTCTCATCCCCACTTGGTGGTAGCTTTGAGAGTATCCTTCAAACTTGGGCCAGGCTTTTCTCTGTCCTACAGGCCTCAAAGTATAAGCCCTGAGATAATTTTGTGTTAACACCCCCCTTTTTGTTTTATATCCCACCCTTACCCCAGCCACCAGGCCAGAATAGCCCACTGGGAAGAGGGTACAGGTCAGGGCCACTGCTATCTGGAGTTCTGGCCTGAATACCCTCAAATTAAGAGTTCATCTGTGGGGTGAGATGTATCAAGCCTATCATAATGTACTCGAAAGGCCATGAGTTGTACCCTATTGCATCTGTTTTTGGAAAGCTAATTTCAGCCTTTGGAGAATGCATGGGTCAAAAAAGACAAATCAATAAACAAATAACCAATGGCCCAATTAGGGAAGAGATGAGTGTGGTAAGCTATGGGGACCAATTAAACCAGGTCTCATAGGGGGTCCTTGAATTAAGTGAATCAATATCTTTTCTTAACTCATCTAGGACTTTTGTAACTATGCTGGAATGGTCTGCATAGAAGCAGCATTCTTCCCCAAGTGCCCTGCAAATTCCTCCCTGTTTCATAAACAGCAAGTCCAAGCCTCTCCTGTTTTGTAAGGTTACCATTGCTAAGGATTCCAAAGACTTTTGTATAAAACATAATGCAATCTCTGTCTTTTCCAAGGTCGCTGTCAATTGTGAGTGAATTGTTCCCATTTCTTGTTGTAAAATCACCAGGAATGAGGTGACCAGGGCAGTCCTGGCCACCTCTAGTCCCATCAATGTGTTGATGGCTCAGGGCCGTTAGGGGCTCTCTCTTATACCTTGGAGCCAAGAATTATTCTTGCATGTGGTAAAGCACATGAGGGAAAATTAATGTAAGCAGGCAAGTATCATTATGCTGAATGACCAATGGGTCAGACAGGCAGGGAGTAACCCCCATCTTTTGACAGATCCAAAAATATCCATGATTTTTGTGCACCCACCATGAAGTTATAGACCCATTAGGCACATCTCAAGGGAGGTTAAAAAGAGGGTGTCTGGTATACAAGATACAAGTTCCATTCGACATCTGCCAAAGGGGGGATAGTAAGTCCCGACATCTCCCCCATTTCAGGGTTTTCTATCTACAGATATCAGCTTTATCTCGTATTTCATAAGAGCAATTTACCCCAAAGGCTTCAAACTAGGGGGGTTAGTGGCTGTAAGCAAAGTCAACAGGCCTCAGTGGCTTCAGGATGGGTAAGGTTTAAAGCCATAAAGGCCATCTTAATGGGCTCCATTAAATAATATCTAGGCAACTTAGTGAAGGATATCTTAGGGGTAGATAGTGGAGGGCGGTGGTATGTAAAGTTGAGGTATATACAGGCAATGTCCCCCATGGGCATTAGCTTGAAAGTAGACTCCAGCATCCAAGGAAGGTCCTCAGGAAGTATCTCCATTCGAAGCATGAGTATAAGGCCATGATTATATCCCTTTTGGTATAGCCTTAATCCCCACTTCTTCCCAGATGATCAAGATACATTCCTTTTCTTCCCCTGATCTGTAAACCTTAATATCAGAGGGTTACATCTAAATTGAGTGCATCTTCTATACAGGGGGTTCTGGGATGGGGTACCTGGGACACCCTGGAGATCATTATATCTCCATGTTGTTTTATTCAGTGTCCAGACCCACTCTGCTCATATCCTCAGAAAGAACAATATTAATCAGGAGCTCCCCACACACAGTTTCTAATAGGGGAGGCAGTCCGGTTGCTTCCTGGGCATACATAAAAAGGTGTCTGCAGAAAGACATGTCTCCTAAGGATATGAGTACACCCAAGATCATTAGGGTAAGATGCCTGGGGTAGGGTGCACCTCTGAGAGCCTCCACATTCAGGTCTCTATTTGATCCCTGGAATCCAGTCTTCCATGTCCCAGCTCCATTACACCAAATTGCAGAGGTCAAACATCAAGCCAGGCCACCACATCCAGAGTGTTGTCATCTGAGAAGTCTGGTTTAGTATCCCTCCAGTGCCAGAGCTTGACAAGATCCACATCACCCTCTTCTTGGTGGGGGCTTGTTGCATGGACCTTGATCCCTGTGAGAAGAGTTAACATGATTACTGCTAGGGGAGCCATATGAAATAGATAAACAGGCAACACTTTCCTCAAGGGTCAGTCTCCCTTGGGCAGTGATGATTTTTCTTTTCTTGTGTTTGAATTTAAGGGTTGTGTACCATAATCTTTTTCTTTCTTTATTGGTCATCTTGGTCTTCCCCACTATCTTGAGGGGAGGGGGGGAATTTTAAGTTATGAGCAGGTTGCCATATAGGCGTTTCTCCTCTGTTTGGAAAACATATTCATATCCTCAGCCCTGTGTCAACAAAGGATCTAGGCCCCTCCATTGATTAGTGAGAGGATCCTTCTACCTAACCCCAATGTTTCTGTAATCTATTTTGTTGATCTGATTTTTGAAAATTTAAAATATTGATAGTTAATAATGTCTTTTGCAATTGTAGATGGGGGAGACTTCTCCCCCTTTTTGTTTCATAAGGACCTCTTTGAGGTATTGGTTATGTCTTTCTACAATCGCTTGACCCTGAGGATTGTATGGAATCCCGGTGGTATGGAATATATTCCACCTCTGGAAGAATTCTTTTAATGTTTTGCTTATAAAACAAGAGCCATTGTCAGTCTTGACCTGTTGTGCAGCAAAACATTGTAAGAACTGGCTTTTGGCATGGGTTGCTGTTTCTCCTTAGTGGGCAGTAGCCCAGCATGCCTTAGTGTAGCTGGAGGAGGTGGGCTTGTTGGGGTTTCTGTCTGCCTGGTTTCCACAGTCGTTTAGCCCCAAAGAAAATCACACAGAGATCTCCATAAGTAATAAAACTGATTGGCCCATTAGCTCAGGCTACTTATTAGCTCTTGTAACTTATATTAACCCATTGTTCTAATCTATGTTAGCCACATGGCTGTGTTGTAAATGAAGTAGCAGGCCACTTCCCACCACCTTGCTCCCGGCCACCTGGCTAACTTAATCCCCAAAATAACCACATGGAAACTGTATTAATTTAAACACTGCCTCTTATTGGCTAACTCTCATGTCTTGATTCAACCCATTTCTAATAATCTGTATGTCACCATGAGCTGTGGCTTACCAGGAAAGATTCAGCATGTCTGACCTGGCAGCTTCATGGTGGGTGGCTCTCTGCCTCTGCTTCCTTTCTCCCAGCATTCTGTTCTGTCTACTCCGCCTATCCAAGCTACTGTCCTATCAAAAGGCCAAGGCAGTTTTCTTTATTCAACAAATAAAAGCAACACATAGAAAGAAGAACCTCCTACACCATGGCTCGGTACCTTTCTCAGAGGGGGCATGTTACATCCTGCTTCTTAGGTGGTCTAGGCAGGAGTAGCAGAGAGAGCTTCCTGCTTCCCAGAATACTACTGTTCTCTTTGCTTCACCTCTACTTCCTGTCTGGTTTTCCTGCCTATACTTCCTGCCTGACCAATCAGCACTTATTTAAAACATGATTGACAGAATACAGACAATTATCCTGCCCCACCTTAGAGTACATGTCTATGGTCACAAACATACATTTTAATTTGCCAAATTAAGGGTAATGTGTTACATCTCTTTGCCAGATGATATTGGATCCTAAACCTTTTGGGTTCACCCCTGGCCCTTGTAAAGGAGGGGTTACAGAGAAACTGTTGGCAAGTCTTACATTGTGAACAATTCTCTTTAATTTTGTTGTAGGAATCTGGGTGTATTTGAGTCCTCTCCAGTTAACATGAGTTAAGTCATGAAATTGGGTAGCATTTTGTGTGAGTAGAGTTGAGACCTTTATGAGACAGGCCCCTGAAGCTGCAGCATCTGCAGCAGCATTTCCTTGGACAGGGAGGTTTTGGTGTCCTCTGAGATGTTGAATATATATATGGTTTTTTTCTACCTTCTAAGAGTGATCCAAGTTGTATCATCAAGGCAGAAATAGGATTAGCATCCATTCTGAAAAGGCATAGGGTAAGTGTGTCAGTAGGTTTATCACATAAGAGTTGTCTAAATAGAGGTTTCTGGGTTCTGGGACCTCTTTTGGGCAATATATATGGCCATTATTTCCTTATATTGAGCAGATCCCCCACAAGGGAGAATTTTGGTAGTCTTTGTCTTGGTCCTCCCGCAGGGAAAACTACATAGGCGGCCCCATTCTTCCCACCATCTGTGAAAACAGTGAGTACTTGGGGCAGAAGCCTGGAGGAAAAGACTAAGGGGACTCTCCAGTGTAGTTCTTGATATAGCTTCACTAACTGGGACTTCCCAAAGTGGGTGTCCACAGTCCCCAGAAATCCCTGCAGGGTGAGACTCAATCAAGACCAATGTCTGGCCACCCATTCTAAATTCTTAATTTTGAATGAAATTATTAATTTAGAGGGATCTTTTCCATAATGTTGGAGGGATGCATCCCTGATTTTTATGATCATATCAGCTATTTGACTGAATAGAGAGTACACCTTGGGAGTGCCCCCCCAGGGTGGTTTGTATCCACTCTAGTGGTTGTGACTGTGGAACAATGGCAGCCAGCATTTTTCCCTAATAATATCCATCCTTGGATTGGAATGTTAGGATTATATCTTGCCAAAGAAGCCTGATGGAGCATGTTGATGAATTCAGTGAGTGCCTGATGGCCCTTAGGGGGCAAGGAAATGATCTCATGAGGTTGCACCCATTTTAGAAGATCATACAACACACCTAGTCTCCCAGTCTTTACAGGCAACCAGGGCCTTACCTAGTTCATTTCTCCCAGTATCTTTTGTAACTCTGATAAAGTGAGAGGCTGAGGCAATTGGGGTCCATTCACTTTGACTTGAGTGAGTGTTAATTGGGATACTAATATATAAATTGGAGGTACCTTTTGTATTTAGTTTGGGGCTATTTTAAAGCCATGTTGTTAGAGGATATCAACAATAGTGGGTACCCAGGGAGCTAGCCCAGATTCTTCCAAATGCCCAATGATTAGATCATCAATATAAACATATAGGAGGGTAATATCTTTGTCAAAATAAGGACAGAGGATACTATACAAATACTGTTGGCAAAAGGCCAGACTATTGGCCATCCCATATAGGAGAATAGTTCATTCATATCTTTTGTCAGGTCGAAAGGAGTTAACTGTAGGAATGGAAAAGGCATACTTCGCAATCCTCCTCATTGAGGCTCAGATAAAAAAATAGAAAACCACTTGCAAATCAACCTTTAAACTAGATAGGAGGGTATTGGTTGGCACCCCTTGTGGCAGCAAGGGCAGGGAGATGGAAGGGCTCCCTTCCGCACCTTGGTCTTATTGCCCTTTTGTGGGCTATCCCTCTTAAAATTCCCCAGTTGACTGCATAGGAAATATTTCCCAGGTGTTTGGTTTTGTTGTACAGCTGCCAGGGCTTGAGTAATAGAAGAGGATAGAGTATAAATCTGGGCCTGAAAGGCCGCCACAAGAGTCTGGTTGGTATGTGACTGGGCCCCGACATTCTGCGGTGCCACAACCCATTGACTCATGGACCCTTCCCTAAGACCAGCACAAGCCATCCTAATATTTTAGTTCATACATTCCCAGACTAGGAGTTTAGTAATTTGGTCTCTAAGCCCAACGGGAGGTAATTTCCTCTCAAGGCTGGTCTGCACATGGGCAATAAAGTCTGGAAGTGGCTCCCACAGTTTTTTCATTGTGCCAGCTATAGGTGGGTCCCTCCTCTGGCTTGGCCCAGGCCTCCAGGTCTGCTTGTCTAACTTGGTCCTGATAAAGAGCCACAGTTGTAGCTTGTTGGACCCCAGTAGAAAAGCCTTCCCCTTACCAGTTAGCATAGGATAAGTGATGGGAATTGGGGGGTCGGCTGTTCTATTGAACTCTGCCCTAGTGTGACAGGTCTCCTTAAAAAAAGGGCATCCATTTAACATATTGGGATCCCCCCAAGGGTGGCCTTAGCCAGATCATACCAGTCCTTGGGGACACAAGAATGGTAGACTATGTCCTGAAGGAGAGTCATGTCCCAAGGGAGTTGGGGCCATCGACCACTGCCTTCCTCAATTCTTTCAGCTCCTTAGCTTCCCAAGTATACCAGGCTAGGGTATGATTAGGATGGGGGCAACATTGGCCAGGAAGACATGGGGTCCGTAAAACTTAGCCCTATAGGCCTTGGAATAATTAGGGTTTGGATCCCCAGGAGGCTCCGCACCACATTCCTCTGTGTGGAAGTCCCAACTTTGCAGTCTCTTCTGGAGGCTAGAATATTCATTTCCTCCTGGCATTGATAGAACCCCATTATTTGTCCCATTCCCCTCTCCCATTTTATCCTTTCCAGGGTGGCTGGGGGCATAAGGAGGTGGCTGTTCCTTGTCACAGGCAATATCTACTCTCCTTTTTGTTTTGACCCTGCCTTCCACATTCCTTCCCTCGGGACTGCTCTTCAGTAAATTGCACCCATTTTTGTTCTTCCCTGTCATCTGACTCATTTTTTTCCCATTCTTTTGGTTAATTGGTTACTTTTGGATTCTTCAGACCTCTCCCAATCTTTCTCCTTTTCCTGATCCTCTCCTGTCTCCTTCTCCCCTGCCATTCTAGCCAGTTGGTTATTTTGGGATTCTTTAGATCTCTCCTGGTCTCTGACCTTTTCCTAGCCTCCATTGGGGGAGGCAAAGCAGCAGGGTGAAAACATGCCTTAAGGACCGCAATAGTGGGATAGAATCCCAATGGTGGAGGTATATCAAAGTGTTTTTCTCTTTCTCTGGCCAGAGTCTCCACATGCTTCCACATGTCCCATGAGAAAAGATTTCCAGTGGGTACTCAGGGGGCCAGGGTAATTATATCCTCCCATGCATGGATTGCATTGTGGTCTGACAATTCCAGGCTTTGGGAGAGTAGCATATATCTCAGTGTATGTGCTGTGTCATTTTTTTTGTGTGAAGTAACCATTGTGGGGTCCCACTCACCTTGACCGACTGCTTAGCCCTGGGACCGGTTGAGCCTCACTTTCTGGCACCAGTTGCCAGGCATTCTTAGCCTTATTCCCCAGTAAAAGGTGAGTGTATGATCCACCTGTTCTGTAGCCCCACAACGCAGGACAATCAGATGCGATAGGGGGTCAAGTCAAAGCAGGAACTTAGTTTATTACTGTGAGCATCAGTTTATATAGGTTAAATGACATTATGTGACACAGGGGTACCTCCAGCCAATGAGAGTTAGCCAAGTCCTCCCTCTGGCAGGAGGAGTATCTACCTAGTTTTGAAACTATCCTTCAAACTCGAGCCAGGCTATTTTCTGTCCTTCTGGCCTCAAGGTACAGGCCTTGAGATAATTTTGGCCCAACATCTGATGATTAGGGGGTCTTAGAAATGACACTAGATGGTAATGAACATTGAACTTTAACTGCAAAGTAAAGTAATAATCCAAATACTTTCAATAAAAACTGAAGTTGGAATGTTTACAGGCATCAGAGAAGGGGATGTGGTGTATTTTAGACATGTAGACTAGTAAGGAGAGATTACTTCAGTTACAGTAGGACAGCTTCAATTAAGATGGTAGCACTTGGGGTTAGACATGAGAGGGAAGATTCTGTAGATGTCAGGGGGCAGAGTGATCTATTAGTCAACAGAAAAACAGAGAATAAGAACGAGGGCAAGTGCTGCATCTCTAAAGATTTCTACCGAGACAGCATGATGCCCTTTATGTAAGTGGTGTATGTAGGAACACATCTTATGTAATGGTAGACCCACTACCAAGGATATGTAGATCATGTACTACTAAGTGTTGTAGTTCCAGGTAAAGAAGCTCAGAGATAGCATTATATTAGTGGTTCTGTTTGCCTTTAATCATTAAGGCAAAAAAAAAAAAAAAAAAAAAAGAATAAATTGAACCAAGAAAAATACTATCATGTTTGCAATAAGAAATCAAAGTTTGGAACTTTGGTTTTGATCTAAATCTCCAACAAGAATTATTATTGCAGCAAAGAATCTAATAAGGATGTGCCTTTCATAACCCACCCTATTGGTGAGATAATCCAAAGCAGTCACCATTGACAGACTAAAGCAAGGGCTAAGAAAATAAAGTATGCTTTAGAACCATGAATGAAAAGAGAGTTTGAATGAGGTTGTTGGCATGTAGAATTAATTGGAAGCAAATAGATCAGAAATATCAATTTTAAAAGAAAATTCCTTTACTGAATAAACTATGAGCTTAGGTTTAATTGTGTGTTGAAAATGTAAAATAACCTGCAGGAAGTGAACTGAACAACTTGTGTAGCCTCCAGCGAGGATAATAGCAAGAGGCAACTGGGGAGTCAGTCAAATACTTCCCAGGGGACATTAGGAAGAGAGTGACCCCTAGAAAGAACTTCCCACCCACAGCAGGCTCTGCACCTTCTATGGAAGTGACTGCTGTGTCTGCTTTCCTCTTTCACTAGTGGAGGTGTCCCTGTGTTTCCATTGCATGCTGTGTGCTCTGTGGAAGAAGGCAGGAACTTTTGTACATGGTTCTCACAAAACTAGGCCACCCGGAGCCACAAGTCAATCTGATAGTGACGCTAAAGCATCAGATAAGGACTCAGAGCTGAATGTCAAGCCTCTGAAAACTCCAGGTTGCTTCCTTGTGGTGAAAAAGCATTTTCTTTCAGGGATGAAGAATTAATGATTTTTGGTGTCCAGAAAGACAGACTGGAAGGGACTGGTAGATACTCACCAGATAATATCTTTTTCTTCCTTGGTACTCATCTGGAATAAATTTCTTCAACTTTTTGTAGTTAGATTGTGCTAGATGACAGTTAGAAGTCAAGGGATAATGCTGAGATGATGTATACCAATAAAATCCTGTGTCCTCCCAGTGAGACTCCCTACATTTTCAACCATGAAACCTCCTTTTAAATTTTCTTACAATGGTTTTACTTATGTGATGATGGTACTAAGAGTTTAAATATTTGATTAGCAATGTTTTGTTCAGAGATTCAGATTCAGACACAGGTCAGTACAGAAACTATATAGGTGAAAAAAATTAGACCTGAATTATATTCTTAGAACAATATTACAACAGGCGGATAAATAAATGTCAGTTACATAATCACATGTGCACAATGAAAGAGTGTAACAATAGAGTTAGACCAGAGGGTGATATTTGAGCTAAGGTGTAAGAAATGAATACTAATAATTCAGATAAGTAGCAGGATGCTCTAGGCAATGGGGCAAACACACAAGAGCTTTTAACATGGAAAACAAGATAAACTCTAAACTGAATTAAACCAACCAAACAAAACTAATGTAGCTTCATTTCAATGATGAGCTGGGGCATTATTGACACAGGATCTTGTAACAGCTGATATGCTGGCAAATTATTAGCAATTGTCTGAGGTGGGGAGGGAGGAAGCCCTATGGTTTGTAGCATTTGTTGGTGTCAATGACAGAAATACTCCAGTGTGTTCTCACGCACGACAAGAGATATATGGAGATATGAATGGATCTGCTCTCCCGGGCAGACAGGAGCTCACTTCAGCATAACACTGTATGTATGCTGTTCTGTCAAATGCTTTACATATACCACTTGAAGTTAGATTGCCTCGCTTCCTGTTTCAGCCATTACAGATACTTTTGTGATGACTGCATTCAGTTACAGGCCTTCGGAATCCTACCTGCTTAATTTAGCATCAACATTTGGCAACCAGGGGAGAATTTGGTGTTGATGGGGGAATGTTTTCTTCTTTCTTCTAGAGCAAAGGGATAGCAATAATATTCCACAAGCTTCTCACATGGTTAAGCAACCATATTCCTTAAAGAATGGTTAACTTACAAAAGACTCTTATGTTAACTCTCGCATTGTGCTTATTTTGCCTTCTTTGTTCCTATTTCCGAAGACCACTGCATTAAAATTTTGATTTAAAATTATCTTAAGGACAGAATGTGTCAGTGTTTGTTGAGAGATGAGATGTGGGTGTGTGAGGGAAACAGACATTCAAGGATGAACTTTTGCTCTTGTCATGGGGAACTTCTGATGCATAGTCCACAAGGCCTTAAATACAAGTTGTGTTGTAGATGTATCAGCTGAGACTGAACTCCACAACTTGGCATTCGGATTGGTTGTCATTTTCTGTAACGATCTCCTAATGTAAAGAGAAGTTTCCTTGATGAGGGGTGTGAATGATACTTATTTGGTGGTGTGAGGACACTCATTTAGAATGTAGTTAGGGATTGTGCTGATTATAATTATTCATTAAGTGGTTCTCAAAGGTTCTTCAAGATTATGACTTCACTAACCCTGAGGAGTTGACTGGGTTTGAACAGGTTTTAAGACCAATCAGAGAGTTGTTGGTTACTGCCACGTTGTGTGTGCCACTGTTGCACTCTTAGAGTTCTTGTGCCATGCTGATTGTGTTGTGGTTCTTAAGTGTATCATAGATGGACAGGACTGCTAGTTGCCTTCCTCTTTCAGAAGTTTTCATGGTGTCTTTTAGTACCATGAAAGTTTGGCTGGATCCTCTGGGCCCTGTGTGGGCATGTAGGTTTTAATGGGCACAAACCAACTTAGGATTTGGATATGATTGGTACAAGGAGGCATTTAGATATCCAAATCATGATGTTGAAGAGTTTTTTTTCCCTTAAGTGTTGACTCATAGGATTGAGTCTGTTAATGTATTTCCTACTTTGCTTCTGTTGCACTCTGTATATTTGGCTTACATTTCTAGATTTCATTTCACCTCTGGGAGCAGGCAGGTCAGGAACTTCAGCAGAATCAGTGAGGGCTGTTGGCTAGTTTCTCACAAGTGTATGCTTCTTTAGCTTTCTTGTGCATTCCAGAAAATGGCATCACCCACATGAACTGGGTCCTCCTATATCAATTAGGAAGTCAAAACAACCCCTCAGACAGATCCACAGACCACTTGAGAAAGGCAATATTCAATCAAGACTTTATTTTTGTAGGTGAGTCTACTGTATCAAGTTGACAGTTAAACTAGGCCAGGTATAAACCAGTATTTCCCAACAGAAACACGAGTCAAGAATCAATACTGAAAATATTCTTGGAGCCCCTTAAAATATTTAAAACAAGTTTAAAATGTTTTAATAATATTCTTTATGTATCTACGATATTATCTCAGTAGTCAATACAGAAATTATTGAGGTACTTTACTATTTTTCACATTAGGTGCCATCCATATAAGAAAATTATAGAAATTCAATTCCTAGTGCAACAGTTAAAATTAGGACCTTTGATGAGTAATTAGACAATAGGCAGCTCAAGCTTATAATGGAAACAATAGCAGTAATAACAGATCTTGAGATTGTGTGTTCCATCTCTCATTCATTCATTTTCTTTGCCATTTTGCCTTTCTTCCATGGCATGATATAGCAAGAAGTCCCCACTATACTCCAGCCCTTAAATCTCATTCTTCTTAGCATATAGAGCTGAAAAAAAACCATTTATAATAAATTACCCAGTTGTGATGGCTAGTGCTCCCTGTCTAGTTGACAGGGTCTGAAT
Organism: Arvicola amphibius; assembly: GCF_903992535.2. NCBI lineage: Eukaryota > Metazoa > Chordata > Mammalia > Rodentia > Cricetidae > Arvicola > Arvicola amphibius. The sequence goes on along the minus strand of NC_052061.1, from coordinate 24,172,041 downwards.
CAAAGTGGTAAGAGGTTACCAAGATCAAGTGGCCTTACCTGGGACTGATTTATTCAATCTGATTAACTGGGTAGTCTTTCATTATTTACTGGGATTGAGTCTGGAATACATAGAAAGTAGGAACTTGACTAAGCACACAAGCCATCCCAGTCTCCTCTTGACTTGGCTTTCCCCGTGTGATTATTCTTACTTACCCTACAACCTGAGCCAAAATAAATTCTTCTGTCCTCAAGTTGCTTTTATTGCCAGGATATTTTCACAGCACCAAGAAAATTAACTGAGACAGCAATCGTAAAGACTCATTATAGCTGCACAGAATGGACTACGACAATTTTCAAAAAAATGTTTTCTATACAACCTTCACATTTGACTAAACACATTATGTGTTGTCAATATCTAAATTTAGTGTTTATTTACCAAATGACATGAATATATAGGATGTTCCTCTCATAGACTTTGAGAGGGTCATATAGGGAATAAACAAAGGTGGAAGGAATCTAAGGACCAAGCCTCAGGGAATCAGAAGAGTTGTTGCAAAGGAGTAGGAAAGAGCAGCTGTGAGGGAATTGGGAGGGCATGAAGAATGTTATTCATGATTCTACAAGGGAAGAAAATGCCTCAGAGGGCCCAGAATAGATGACCAAGAGTCCTAGGATACAGATAAGAGCTTGGGTATTGATATAGGTAGATAGGCAGGTTAGAGGAAATGAATTTCAAAATGAGTTCTTCCCTTGAAGATAACATAGGATCAGAAGTAACAGAGTTTAGAGAGACCAGGAGGGGGTCAGTCTGGCAGAGGCATAGTATGGCAGAGTATGAAAATGAACTGATAATGCTAAGTTTTATTTTGATAGGAAAGAGACAAGATATGAAAGTTTCTACAAGGAGACTAACTTCATAGAGCCCCAGAGCATGAGGGATGGATGGGAAGAATTTGCTGGAGCTGCTGGAGAGCTATGCCCTTAAATTAGAGTTAGGGAGGAAGGTGGGGGACCTGGTGGAGGATACAGTGAGAGCCAACTTACCTGATGACAAGTCCTAAGATCTTTAGGGCATCGTGGAGAGTTTATGGCAGTGTGAGGAAGGAGGAAAGACTATGCTTCTGTAGAGATGGAGGTAAAATGTTAAGAGTAACAAAAATAGTTGTGAGTGTCTGGTAGGGAGAAGATGAAAAACTCATGACAGCAATGATCTTGGGAAGACATTTCTCTCTGGCAGTTTATTTGTACACAAGAGATTAGGAGTGAGGCGTGTGAGAAGGGAGTGAAGCATTTGTCAGAGTCCAAACAGTGATCCCCCAGGGCATCTCATTACAGGCTCTGTGGACATCAGGGCATTTGACTCAGAGCCTTTGTACGTGTCCTGCCAGGTAGCACTGATCGTAGGACTGATGTGTGAGTTAAAATTGCGGTTCATTTGTCAAGGCTCTTATCTCAAAAATTATACATTAGGTCTGTACCTTGGATCCATTTCTTAAATGTATTTCTAATCTTCATTTCAGGGTGACTGGAAATGTAATCTAAAATATCAGTGGCATTAATTTCAGAACTTGATTAAAGTTTGTGAGATTAAAAAGAGAAAATCTGTTTTAGTACTTGTACTCTACTCAGGCTGACAAATTTTGTTGCATTTTCTTCTGAAAATAGGAGTATCTATGTGCGAACATGCTAAACATTTCTTTGAATTTGATCCAAAGATATCAAGTTTTTTAAAATGCTGTGACAATTATTATATCAAATAGTTATAGCAAATATGTTCTTTATACTTGACTTTTTTCTTAATAGAGTAAAATCAGGAAAAATATGAACTGAAGTTCTCTTTAAGCTTATAGATTCTAAAGTACTGATTAACCAATTCCAATTGTGATTTTTCCAACAAGTTATGACTCAATTATTTTAGAATTTTGAATGATAGATTATCAAATTAATGAGTGTTAGAAATTGGAGATATCATGAAGAAATCCATTTTGTAAATACTACTTTTAAAAACAGCATGAAGCAGATAGTGTATATGTATTCGTTCTCTTCTTTGGGAATAAAGGTATATAACTTTACTTTTGGGTTAAATTTTACGACGGAATAACTGAACTTTGTGACATTTAATGATATTTATGAACAGAACACATGCATCTAGGGTTAATACTTGTCTTAAAGTAGTTTGAAAGGAGACATGTGTGAGAGAGAGAGAAGGGAGGGGAGGGAATTCTGTTCTGAGGTGTATATGTGGAGGTAGCTGGAAATGTGTAGACCTTGTGAGCATGTATGTATTCTTTGGTTACCAAGCCACAAATGGTTTCCTTTACACATGCAACGAAGGCATATGTACTTAATAATGTTTTCCTTCAGGTGTTATTAAGTGCTGCATTTATAGAAAGCAATAGTGAAATCTCTAAAGAAAAATGGCTTTGTTTTGTGCTTATTTCTGTGGCTACAGTTACAACAACTTTTCAGTGTTTTGATCAATGATGTTTATAAAATATCCCATTCTCTATTTTAATGACTTCTAGAACACATGTGATGGTAGCAAAGTGTTAAAACTGTTTTTTATATTTATTTCTACAAAATTATTTGGCAGGATTTAAGTCTGGGATCCATGACAATTTCTTAGAAAATAGAAACAAGGATATTCTTTCAGTTAGGTAGAAAATTATTTAGCATCACAACACAATTTGATCTTTGAAGCTTTCAAACTTGGAACTACCTCTCTTTTCATAGAGGCAGTCCCTTGTTGCTGACTTTCTAATGAAGAGGTGAACTCTGGATACCCTTGGGAGATGCTCACACAAAGAACTGTGACCCTGCTTCTAATTCTCAATTTGGTTTCTTGCTTCTTCTCATTTTTCTTTATGGAACTTCCTTCCTTCCTTCCTTCCTTCCTTCCTTCCTTCCTTCCTTCCTTCCTTCCTTCTTTCCTTCCTCCTTCCTTCCTTCCTTCCTCCCTTCCTTCCTTCTTTTCCTCCTTCCTTTCCTTTCCTTCCTTCCTTTTTTTCTTTTTTCTTACTTTGCATTAGAAAGGACCTACAAAGAATTCTTAGAATTCTTAGTAACTGGATGAAATCACATAGCTTCACAACACACATCTGGATCACAGGAATCTCTATGCCCTTCCTCTCTTCACACTGTATCTTTGAAACAGATGGGTACAGGATGAGGATGTGAATAAAACAGGAGATTTATTGCCTTTCTGTAATAGGGTTTCTTATGTGAAAACTTTTGATACAGTTACAGGATCTTAAATATGGACATTATAAGAATTTAGAAAAAAAATCTATTAATTTTTTAACCCACTTTCTTCTAGTAATTCTAATTTTATTAACCCAGAAAATCCCGGAATAAAGTGCTTGCAGGTTGTCTGATTACACTTGCTCTATGTTTTTCACAGGTTGAGAAGAGTTAAGAACTTTGTCTAGTGTTTTACAAGGGGTTAATGTCACAGCATGAGTTTTAGATTAATATCAACTTTTGAGGAAGTAAAATGGTAGTTTCTTAGATATGGTTTCTTATTTGTAGTGACAGCCTTCTTTAGTGAAGGATACTGGCCTCACTGGCTCCTTGATTTGGGGATGATTGCCTACAGATTTTGGAGAGTCTAAGTTTCTACTGTTTATGTCACCGAGTTACTAGCAAACTTGTTATAACAGGCATTAGGGTACTAGTTCAGTAGAGTTTTAAAAGTAAACTTCAGTTTTAGATTTGACTTTTTAAACATATTTTCCTTGTTAGGGTAATTGTAGAACCATGACTAATGGGCCAACGATTTCAACCTTTACTTCCCAATCACGTTTTGTGCCACAGCTATACTGAGTGCCTAGTTGGGGTTACGAGGGATGTAGAATTTTAGGATAGCAGAAATGACCTTCTATTCTCTTCAAAAGTGTAGACAGTAGAGGGGGGCTTGAAAGGAGGTAACAAACAAAATTATAATAAATAATATCACCCTTTAAACCCCCGAATTTGGAACAAGTTGAATTGGGAGCATAGAGAGCTGAAAATATTTGCTTTATTATAGAAATAGCAGAAAGAGTGTGGTTTGGACAAGTGGCTCTATGACTTATCCACTGCCTCCTCATTGTAGGCTAGTTGGGTTCATAGTCTCATTAACCAGTCCATTTGTCTATCTGCTAGATCACACCCTCTTTTCTCCTTTTCCTTGTAGGAAGAGAGGGTATATAAATATGCATTTGCTACAGGTTGTATAAATTCCTAATTAAAAGGCCATCATACAAAAAGTAACTACTTATAGGCACTGGAGAGTTGTCTATGATTGCAGGTTACATATATTTTAGGGAGTTTGGAAAAGGAGTGTCCATAAACTGGTTGTTAAGGTCATTAAATCTTTTAGTGAATGACAAATTACCTCGAGGCAATGCTGGGCACTTTGAGAGGGTCAAAGAATACATTCCATAAAGCACTTTTCTCAGTGACTTATATGTAGCTGAGAACCCATAATCATCCTGTCCTACTGTCTGGAATTTTTCAGCCACACCATTAATATTTATATTTCTTTAACCTCTCATACACAAATCTCATTAAATGCTAATTGGTAAATAATGAAATGTTAACTTTTAATATTTGAAGCTGAATTTATTAGGATTTTAGTTGTCTATAGAAAAATGCTGTAGTGAGAATTTTGTATGTTTAAATAAAAATAAGCAGGGCTAAATTAATTGATTTTTCTTTTTTATTCATTTTTAAAGTTTATTCAGTTTTAAAGTTTAAATAGTACATTAGCCAAATATCAAAATAATAGATCCCAGTATAGCATTTCCATAAATTGGTATTCTGTTTCTACTAATTTTCATATAGGATTCTAAGAAACATTTGAAAATCAAAGCATGTTTCTTTGATTGCCTCCTCTCTGCAGTGCAGAGTAATTAAACTTTCTCCCTTCCAGATAATTTTAACAACATGGTTAGACCTTGGGTCCTCATAGTAAGATAAAGTTCTGACCATGGAGACACCTTATAACAGAGCCTGCAGACAAGTGTGGCTTTGGTGCAATGTGTTGAATGAGACACACAACCTTAAGCAAGACATCTTCTTGTGAGATAAAGGATCAAATAGTTTAGCACCTATTGTGTTAAATCGGAGTGTTCTTGGATTTATAAGAATATATGACTTAGCTTCTAATTTTGTAATTTAGGAGACATCCAGTAGAAAATAGTGCTGATATTAAAAAGTTAATTGTTTTTTGTTAGTTATCATTATTATTGACAAATCTTGGCCAGCCAGTATGTATATACACTTCCTGCTTCTTCCTCCTGATGAGGTTGCTTATATATACCCTGTTACACTTAGTTTATAACAGACTATACTAGAAGAAGTTACTTTTTTTCAGGCTAAATATACCTTAAAAGGAAAAGAAAAACCTTTCCTGGTAGTGCTGTACAGCAGAGGGTTGACGGAACAAGCAGCAGACGTTCTGTTTGGGAAGTAGCTTCATATGCTGTCCATCAACCATCATCTTAGACAAATGGGTGAGGAAGGTGTTCAGTGCCATTGGGAGCAGTGTCAGGTATCCTTGATTAGCTCCAAGGATTCTTCCACAAGTTTAGTTTGCTTCCATATTTCCTGCTACAAAATCATTCTTTTGGGCCCAGGTAACTTACTTATCTTGTTTGCATTTATACTTCAATAGCTAATTAGCAGAATTATAGTCTCACTGAGAAGCTAATATGCTAGACATTATTAAAGGTAGTATGTTATTAATATGTTTACCAGTGTAACTGAATGCCTTAAAATCAACTTAAAGCAGAAAAGACTTACAGTTCAGGGGTTTAACCCATGGTGGCTGTTTCAGGGATTAACCCATGGTGGCTGTTTCAGAGATTAAGCCATGGTGGCTGTTTCAGAGGTTTAACCCATGGTGGCTGTTTCAGAGGTTTAACCCATTTTGGCTGTTTCAGAGGTTAACCCATGGTGACTGTTTCAGGGGTTCAACCCATGGTGGCTGTTTCAGAGATTCAACCCATGGTGGCTGTTTCAGGGATTTAACCCATGGTGGTTGTTTCAGGGGTTAACCCATGTTGGCTGTTTCAGGGGTTAACACATGGTAGCCATTTTAGAGGTTTAACCCATGGTAGCCATTTTAGAGGTTTAACCCATGGTGACCATTTCAGGTATTAAACTCATGGTGGCTGTTTCAGGGGTTAACCCATGGTGGTTGTTTCAGGGGTTAACCCATGGTAGCTGCTGCTAAAGAGGTTAACACATGGTGGCCATTTTAGAGGTTTAACCCATGTTGACCATTTCAGGTGTTATCATGGTGGCTGTTTCAGGGGTTAAGAGCGATAGCTGTTTCAGGGATTAACATGTCAAGGCTGTTTCAGGGGTTAACCAGTCGAGGCTGTTTCAAGGGTTAACCCATGCTGTCTGGTTCCCTTGTGTTGTGGGGCTTGTGGTTAGTCGGGGACATGTGGAAGAAGAATTCATGAGAGAGCAATGTTCTCTGCAAGGCTGTCAAAACACATGGGGATAGGAAGCACCTGGACAAAAATCTCCCTGACCAAGACCTCAGTATACTGCCATCCTCCAACTGGAAGCTTCTTTCCAAAGCTCCATCATCTTCCTGTGGTCCTTTCTGATTGTGACTCTATAAATGGACTGAAGCATTGATTGGGCAAGAGCTCACATAGTCTAATCACGTTTCCGTACACCCTGATGTTCACATCAAAGCATGTGCTTTACTGATCCTTTAGGCAATTCATAATTCAATCAAAATGACAATAATTATAATTATCAAAGAGAGGAAGAGATTCCTGAGTTTCATGTTAGACTGTGTATGACAGTTACTACACAGACTAAAGAGAAGCATTCTGACCACTGTTTGGTATAAAACAGCTGTCATCTATCTGATCTATTCAGCACCGAAGGTAGGTTTTTGTTTCTCTGCCCTCTGTGGATGCTTCCAACATGATTCTATCACAGTATGTGTTTTCTGGCATTTCTTCTGAATACCAAGAAACTGGAATCCAAGGATGTAGTAGTGCCTGAAGTCTGTAATGTGCTACATTGATCTTCCCTTGTCTGAGCTGGTGTGGTTCTGAAGCTGCCTCCAAATCAGCCTTTGAAGCAGCCCATTGTAAAATTCTTCTGATTTTGGTCTCAGTGCTCTTAACGAATCAAATTTTTGGGGGGTATTTTTTCAACTTTTTCAGAAGCCCAATGAATGTTTTGACTTTATTTAGTAATGACAGTTCTGAAAAATCTCTTATATAGTGACTGTTTCAAACACATTTTTTTATTGCCACACCCATGATACTTCTAATGTGACCGAGTTCATGGAAGAGTCTAACAACTTTTGTGGTTTACAGCCATACTTTACTACTATATATTTAAGTACTGTCTAAAGATAGAGTGAAATATTTGGTTAATAAGCTTGTACATTAGTGACCTTTACTTTTGTATTTCTCCCTGAAAGTCTGAAAATACACTGATCAAATTAGAAAATGATTTTGTCTTATAAAACTGAAAAATCCTTCCACTTTTTACTTAGACACCAATTAATAGAAACTAAGGTTGACCAGCTAAAAAGTAGTTGATATTGAGCATCTGTTAATTATCTAGTAATACATCAAGCCACATGTCACAGTTAGCTGTAGTAGTCAACTTGATCCAACTGGGAAGAGGGTACCTCAGCTCAAGAAATGCCTCCATCAGTTGGCCTTTGGGCATGACCATGGGGAAATTTTTTTGATTGCTTGTTAGCACAGGTGGGCCCAGCCCACTGTGGTTAGTAGGACCCCTGAGCAGGCAGACCTCACCTGTATAAGAAAGGTAGCCCTAGCAGAGCAGGGGAGCAGAGCAGCTGGGCAGTGGAGCTGGCTGAGCAGAGTGGAATGCGGGGTGGTGCTGTGAGGCGGAGCTGTGGAGCGGAGCAGCTGAATGGTGCTGCAGAGCAAGCCCCTTCCTTATGTCCTTTTGCCTTGGTTTCCCTTGAGCATGGACTGTAACTTATGAGCTGATATAAGCCCTCCTCCCTAAGTATTTTTGGTTATGATACTTATAATTTCAACAGAAACTAAACTAGGACACCATGTGCTACTCAAATCTTGCAAAATATACATACTACTAGTTCTGCTTTGCAGATAAGAATGGTGAGCAAAGTTTTCTCACCATCAGAGAAATGCTCAGGCTCTCACTCATGGTAAGCACAGAACCAAGGTTTGAGGTCTTTCTGTCTCTAAGGCAATCTGTGCTCCACCCTTGCCAAGGGACTGAGAACTTCAGGGTGCTCAGGCTGATAGTCTTCTTCATGCTTTGGGAGTGGGGATGTGGCAAGGAGATCTTTTCCTAAACTGTTGGGATGTTAAGAACTTGCTTTTATTCTACCTTAGTTTGCCGCAGAAAACTGAGTTACTGCTCGCTGCTTGGAGTCTATTTTATTTTTCTTAAGGAAGACAAGCTTTCAGAAGAGATGTGACATTGAAAGCAATATCGTTCTTAGGTAACATGATAGCTATGCAAGCTATGCAAGCACAAGTCCCCTGTGTGCTACAGCATGTGAACTGTCCTGGTTCTTCTAACAGTGCTCCCAAGTGGCAGAGTCATTTTCAGTAGGTCCTAACAGAAGTGGCCTGTGGGTCTGGAGAAAGCACGGCAGGAGTGCTGATGTCTGGGAAGATGCCAGTGTGGTAGTGAGTGTTGCCGCTCCCTTTTTAGGACACACACACACACACACACACACACACACACACACACACACAGATGAATTTCAAAAATTGTATCAAAAAAAATATAAAAATGGTTTGTCTCTGTGTGGGGGGTTGTATGTTATGGTTCTATGGATTGGAGAGATCAAGAAGTCCCAGGAAACTCACTTTATAATAAAAGTGGAAGAAAGAGCTGGTATTTCACAGCTGCTTTAAAGGGTAGAGTATTAGCTTTGGGATAAATTCTGACAGACATTTTGTTTTTCTCCTTTATTGTGAAAATGATGGCCTTTTCTCATTGTGTCCTGAGAGTCTTCTATCAGCCCAGTGTTTATTTATGGGAGCATAGAATGTTTCCTTGAAACATCAGGGATGTGGCAGAGATAGATTTTCTGAAAAGGAGGTGCAGGTGCAGTTTTCTTGCTAGCCAAACAGTAACAACCTGCCCTAAATGGCCATAAAGGTGTTTCCATGTTTCTGGTGAGGGTCTGAGATGGAACTGTCTGAGTTGCTAGAACTTAGGAAAGAGACTTTTTAAAATTCTAGGACTCACTGCAAGGCCTTGGGTTTCTATTACCCAGGGCATTTCTTGCTTGATCTTTAACTTTTAAAAATTTTAAACTTGTTTAAAGGCAAAAAGGGAGAACAGAGTCTGGAATGCAAGGTTGTTTAGATCTGCTGACTTTATTTGTGAGACTAAATACATTTAGATAGTTTTAGGACTTTCACAATAAAATCAAGTGAGTAACTTTTCTAGTCATTTATTTTCTTTAGAAATGTAATAATCTAGATCATTAGACTTTGATCAATTTTTTCTAGAATAAACTCTCAAATTATTGATCTTTATCAATTATAATAATTTTATTTGTAGCAGTAATAAGAAATTGAACATTTTTGTGGCTTTCCATTGATTTTTTTTTAAAAAAAATATTGAGTGAATTTCAGACATTTCTTATTTTTTGCATTTGTAATCATGAACTAAACATGCATTTTAGGAAAAACCAAATGGTTTCTTCTGTAGCAGTAGAGGAGGGGGAGTAGCAATAAGCTGCAGAATGTGAGTATTCAAACCAGGGTGGCGTTCGATACATGCATGATAACTGACATCTAATGAACTGGGTAGTCCTTTATAAAGTCTTTGCACCTGCTTGGAAGGAACCTAGCCCTTAAGGACCAAATTTCAAATGTTAAGGTCAATTTTTCTTCTTGTATAATTCTGGCCAAATTATTCAATATATTAGATGCTCAGTTTTTATAATGTAATACCTTTTTTAATATTGCTACAAAGACCAGAGAAATCTGTGTGAAAACACAGTTGAATAATAAAATACTGGACAAGTTACTGATGACTCCTCAGGGACTCCTGAGCACATATGTACTGTGCAAAAAAGCCTGTGGGTCTTCTATCCATGGAACACTGTTGTGAAAAGAGAATTGTCTTAGAAATATACATGGGCTTTGTGAGCTCCTTTCTTTGTTACCTCTGCCCAGTAGGTGGAGAATCTAAAAATCAGCAAAAGGTGTTTACCCAAAACCTGTTTGAAAATGAATCTTCTAGTGTTTATACAACCCATGTTTAGAATACATTAGACTCAAGTATACTCCAGAGCTTCAGCCCTTTGTGGATCTTGAAGCTTTAAAGTATTAATAAAACTGAACTACTTAATAATCTTCCTCGGGGACAACTGAGACAAATATTTCTGCCTTCAAGTTTCCTGTTGTCAGGGTCCATCCTCAATGGATTTGTATGTTCCAGGATAAGGGCACGAGGATTAGGAATATTATTCAAGAGGAACAGAAATGAGAAAGAAATACAGAAACATGGAGACATAGGACGGTACCAGAGGGCAATCCAGTGAATATTGAATACATCCATGAATATTGGATACATATGTCTTATGATCTTTAAATACCCCAATCTGAAAAGGGGAAGGAAAGCAAAAAAACATTTTATCATGATACAAGGAACAAAGTGATTACATATTCCTCCCTTTTAAATCTATTTAATATAGCTTGTGCCTGTGCTATGAGACAGACAACTGTGCCTGGCTTAGGTGGACTTCTTCCACTTTCCACACTTACCCATCACTGGTACATAATTCTGCCATATATACCCTGTCTTAAATTGCCTGGAGGGAAAAGATCTTACCCATTATTGACTACCAGTGTCTATAAATAAAAGGTGAAGAGAGGGTGCTCAGCTAGGTACTATGTTCCTCTGAGTCAACTTTTCATCCAGCTTCAAAGTAAAAAGGACTCACTAAGGTCTGGATGTTTGTGCAATAGGGCTACCAAGAAGCTCGGAATCGTCAACCATCACTCCGATCTTTCTTCCTTTCTCAGACTGCATGACATTGGAGAGTCAGGAACCTCACTCTGACTCTTCTGTGGGGGCACCAGCAGCTATGCTAACATCAGAGCTGGCATCCGTCTGCTTCACACACTGCATCAACCATTCCAGAAACCATCATGGCTCATTCTCCTCCTGTGAAAAAAATAGAAACATACCCTCAACCCATATTAAAACAGGGCCGAGTCCTTTCCATATTCCAGTGCAAGGGGTCTTTCCAATTTGCTTTAGTGATATTCACTCTGGTTCCATCATGTCAAAATCTATCTGTGGAAGATTGCTCATGGGTTTCTACATTCAAGAAATTTAGTGTAAAAAGGGCGTGACTTAAGGCATTATGGGGAAACTGATATTATAATTCCCCTGTTTTTATCTTTGGAGGTTATGTTTTCAGGGAGTCATGGGCATTCTTCACAATTATTTGTCCTTGAGGATTATAAGGAATGCCTGTTTTATGTTCAATACTCCATTGGGAACAAAATTGCTAAAATGCTTAACTAACATTCCCATACACATTATCAATATTTATAATTTTAGTGAGTCCCCAGAAGGCACAGGTTCTCAGTGGTAAGCGGGTGGGAGACACGTGGACAGACACATAGTACAGAAAAGAATTAGATATTTATTACTTATATTATTACTTATTATTTATAGGAGGGGGAAAGAAAGGAGAGAGAGAGAAAGAGAAAGGGAAGAAAAAGAGGACAGAGATAGAGAGAGAAGGGAGCCAGAGAAGGGAAGCATGCACACCAAAGGGAATGTTGAGAATCAAGATGGTGAGAGGAGGACAGGGGGTCACTGGGAGTGGGCGTGGCTTTTAAAGAGAGGAAAACCATAACACATGCAGTGCAGGCTTTTCAGTGACCTCTCCAAAAATGCCCTAATCCTGCCCTGGGAGGCCTTTTTCTAGGTATTATAGGATCAATCCTTCCCTCATTCTCCTTGCCCAGTCCTTGATTGGGCAACAACCCTTGCTGGAACATTTTATTAGCAATAGCTTGTTGGAGGAATATAAATATATGCTCATTCAGGTCATAATGTCTTGATACACAAATTTACAGGTAATGAGGAACAATGTGTGGCTTAAAAGTTCCTTCATGACCCTCTCCATCTATCCAGTAAAGTTCATTGCTGCTGTGTTTAGGATTTTGAGTTTGACCAAACCTGTGTAACTGTGTGAAGTAGTCTCCGTTTTAGTCCACTTTCAAGGCAATTGACTGCAGTTATACAGAAATATCTGCACCAGTATCCAGAAGATCAGAAAAGTTTTTCCATTTATAAACAAAGTGAGTTCTGGTTACTGTGGACCCATGGTTTTTTTGCCAATGGGCATCAGATGAACCAAATCCAGCCTCTCCTCTCTCACCTCCCTTAACTTGATTTCTAGTTTGCACTTTAAGGAAGTAAAATTAATTGTACAAGCCTCTGGCCTGTCTTTACCACAGAAATTCCATTAAGAGAGTGAGTCATAACCTTGATTTCTCCTTCACAATCAACATAAGTGACTCCAAGATCAACAAGGATGCCTTGCATAGTAGTGCTACTTCTCCCTAATAATAATAATCCTACAGTGCCTTCTAGTAAAGGTCCACAAACTCTAGTGGGGAGAGTCTGCATCCTCATTTCAGAAGTTAAAATTGTGTAGATGGAAGATCATAGGGTTGCTCTGCAAAGGTCCAGAATGGATTTCCTTGTGGAAGAACAGACTGCTGGATCACCCCATAGATTTGTCCCAGGGCCTGAGGAGGGCCCCTCTGCTCATTAAGTGGTAGATTCCCTTGGGTATCTCTCTTTGATCTGTATTCATTAGTCCAACGTGTTTCTTTCTTACTTCTCTGGCATAATCCCGGTTCCTTTTTTGTTCTTGGGTTTACTCTCCTATCAGGACACTGATTGATCTGATGTTCCATAATACCTGAAGTATCTTCCAAGAGACCCTGCAGCCCTCCTGTCTCTAGGTCTTCTTTGTTGGTAGAAAACATCTTTAATTTTCTTCCCCTGTATCACCTTTCTTTCTAAAGGCCTTAAAGCATCTCTACATAAAGCATTAGCATTTCCAAAGGCTAGATGTCTGCATCATCCTGGAGACAAAGTCCTGAAAAACTCATTAGGTCTGTTTTATATTAGACAAGTCCTCATTCTGTTCTTTAGAATATGGAAATTTATTCCAGGCCTTTTTGGTACCTGTATTAATTTGGGCATATGCTACTGTATCAAAGTTTAACTGCTGATCTGTCCCTGTAAAAGTCCCTCACCTACAAGCATTTCATAGAAAATAGGAACTTGTTGGGCCTTATTTCTCTCAGCTGTGGCCTGACATTGTTCTGAAACTCAGTTTTCCACAAGGAATAGTCTCCTCCTGACAGGCAAGTTTTGGCCAACAGATTCCAATCCCCCAGGGGCACAGTTCCTGGGCTCTAGTCCCCAGGAACATCTGCATAAAAGGAGCCTCAGGACTGTATTGTTCACAAGCTCTTTTTAAATTCTTTGAGTAATTTGAATGAGATTGGCATATGTACCCTGACTAGATTTCCCTGAGCATCTCTTCCCTCCATTACAGGAAGCATTTGAGTTCCCCAAACACTAAGTAACCACAGGCTAGATCAAGATACCTTTGTTAGTAGCCATACCTTAAGTCAAATCTCCTTTTAATAACCTTGAAGGAGCAAGACTAGGCCTGAACTCTCTGACCTTTAGTGAAAGCAGGATGCTCCACTTCTGTGGGCTCCCACATCTTGGGAAATAGGTTTTTCCACAGAAACATCATAATTAAGAGTAGGACCAAGTTCTGGCCTTTATTTTGAAAACCTTGGTTCTGAGCCTGCCAGGATTCATGGTCAGCTTTCATCCTGAAGATTTGTCACTGGCTGCAAATGGGTCAAATCCCTCTTCTGTCTAGTTGCTGACACCACTGGCAAGTCTGCATGCTGATAAAAACAGGAAGCATGCCAAATCCACTTGAGGACCAAGTGCAAATCACGATTTGTTGTGCATACTTTGTCCTCTCATGGAGACTCATTTCAGTTGTGGAAAAATACCACTCCTAATGTGAGACATGAAAGTGTGTCAAGACATTTGAGGTGTTTTACGTAAAACAATGGTATTAAAGGTGAGGAAAACTGAATTGTTGAGAAAATGACAATGAAGTAATCATTCCAAATAGCTGTTTTCCTCACTTGAAAATGATACTAATAAAAAATTTGCATTTCTTTGAATCCTTTTTGTTAGTGATAATATCCCTTTCCTTATTTCTTAAAAGGCAATTATCACATAAAATGGTTTATGATAGAGGTGTTACTGCTTCCCTGGCATTTGGTATCAAGATTTTTATTGGCATACTTATCTTTTCCCCAATCACCTGACATTATATTTACACTGTAACAAAATCTAGTAGAGGTGGCACTTAAAATCTCCAAGTTCTTGTCTGTGTTAAGAAGCAATTTTACAGTTTTTTGTCTACTTTTTTTCCAAAACAATTTCAGAAGCAGTAAAGGTTTCAAAGTATATTTGTAAGTTTCAAAGAAGAAAATAACATTTGATTTTGGTGGTAGGCAGCCTTACAATAACTCACTCAGGATGAGAAGACCCTTAGGAGTGAGACTAGCACCATCTTCGTTTGAATAAGAAAAATTCTGATTGAAAGAGTAGAGAAGAAATGATGGTGAGGCAGTGACATTTGTCATGAGTAATGGCAACACTGACTATAGTGCAGTGGATTTCCTAGCAAGTAATTATTTGTGAGGATCAGGAATGAGAAAGATTAACAAGTACAATGAAGTAATTGTCCTGGCTCTAGATGAAAGTGTGTATCTGTGATGTCTTCTGCCAAGAAAAGACAGTGAAAGTGGGTGAGCTTTCCAAGATTTTATCCCTCTGACAATCATTTATTTGCTAAGCACCCTCACAAGGTCTGTGTAGAGATTGGGATTTCACCCCATTTACAAAATAAGATGCTCTACTACGGCTGTGTGGCTGCAGGCAGAAGGATTGCCATAGAAAAAAAGTTCTGAGCTTCACTTACCAAGTCCCTCAAAGTCCTCTGGAAGAGGTAGGAAGGACCCAGCTGAGAGACGTGAGCTTGGGTGATCTATCGTTTGCAAAGTAAGTATACTTGCATCCAAGAAGAGATTATAGCTAACGTGGGGTCACAGACACTATATCTCAATCCAGGTTTGGTTTTGCACCCTCAAGAAGCTACTTTAAAACAGATAAGTTAATAGTAAAAAGCAGAAAAGGAGATTTAGTCAATAAGAAAAGGCACAAAGAGATCAGGCTAACGTTGAAAATAGAGAGCCAGGGATATGCACATCTAAATAGTCCAGATGGAAGTATGAGCCCATCCAGGCTACCATCCACCCATCGTGGCCTAGGCTTCAGTCTCAGCTATAAGGTGGTCTCACAATTGTTACAACTGTGAAAGCTCTTTCCAGGGGACATGTTCTCCTCTGGATGGCAGCTTCTTTCTTCTCCCAGCATCAAACTGCTAAGGAAATATCAATTTATTTGGGTCCATTATTTTCATAGGTTGGTAGTCAGATGGAGACACAGGTATGTCTTTAGGATCTGTCAGGCTGGTAATATGGTGCCTCTTTCCTCAGGGCTGCTTGCGACTAACACAGTCCCAAGCAAAGACCTGAGCACAGAGCACAGGACCAGAACCTTCACAACTGGCATACCTACTATGACTGCCAGGGATAAACAGCATCCATGGTGGACAGGTTCTTCTAATATTAAGGAACTCAAAAAATTACTATACTTATATTCTATACACAAATATAGTTTTTCTCTTTGTAGGAAACGAGAAATGGGGCTTAGTAGGGTTAAGTAAATATCTAAAATCACCAGTATGTTGCACAGAAGATACCACAATGCAGTCTGTATTTCATACACTAATACTGTTTCCATTAGATAGCCTTGTATGATTGGTAAAGAATTTTCTAGCCATGTTGGTTCCACATTCCATTGAGGGCTTTTTTCATTATTTTATTTACATCTGTGTCAGGGCCCGTAGCCCCAACATAGAAACTACTTTCCCCCTAACTCGACCAGTACGGAGGCACGAGGAATAGGGAGACAATTCACTTAGTCATTATGGAAGGGATCTCAGGCTTCATCCATTCCTGAAGACCTACCTGCATTTATTATACAAAACACCTCTTATCCTCCAGGTAAACCAAAGTGGATACTCATTAATATTCTCTTTTGGGGGCATGCGGGGCTAATGACACACCTGCAACTTAAGTCACCAGCTTTGGAATCAACACTTCTCCCCAGGCAATCTACATTATAACAAAGGAGAAGGAGCAATACATCCTGGCCTTTGTCAGGTGGTTAGCTTGTTTGGCAGGATTGCAGCTGCCTAGGAAATTAAGTATGGCCAGTGAGCCTGCCTGTAAATATTTTGTATGAAATATGGGCCCATACATCTGTCTATATTTTAGAAAATGACTCTTTTTGTTCATTTCTTGTTGCATTTCTGTTATGCCAGTCTCTGTTGTCCCTACATCTTTTCATTCTTTTGGTTAGAAAAAGTCTTTTATTTCTAATGGTACATAGCTTGTACAAAATTCTAGGAAATAGAGTAAAAACAACGAAGTTGTCTATTATCTTAGATTTGCAGTTACAGAGAAAAGACTATACATTGAGTACAATTTTGTCTAACCACCCCGCCTGTACTTACTAATGAGAAAGAAGAAATTCAGGGAAACTCAAGAGAATTGCCATACAGGGTCACGGTCTTACTAATGGTAAACAAGTCCAGAATCAATGTTTTTGTATATAAAATTCTGTGTTTTTATTAATGCCCTATATTATCTTCTCAAAGAAAAAATGTTCAAGGATTTTAGTAGAAAGTGCCTTTACATTATGTGTTTTGAAGTTCAATTTGGTAGTAATGCTTCTGCTTTTCATAAGTGGGGCTGTAATCTAGACATCGTAGTGCTCGCTGAATTATTATTCTTTTAAGTCATGGGTAACAAATTAGCAGGTGACAAAAATGTGTGACAATAGCTGCATGTTCAAAGGGAGGGATAGCATCTACAGGAAATTAGAGAAAGCTCAATCATCTAGACACATTCTAATTCAATATTTTTATTCGGTATTATATGGCCCCAGATCTACATCTGCCTCTGTATTTAGCTCCTTTGCTGCCATTTTGTCATCCTAACCTGGTGTAAAATAATTCTATATCCTTAAGTATGATTTTTATCACATGTGGTTTCAGAGCTGCATGGAATATTAGGTGTCAGTCATGCTAACTCACCACACTGCAAGGGTGAGGAATGAATGCAATTCAGGGATTGGCTCAAGTTCAAAGGCTAGCTAGGTACATCAACTTTGACAAGAATCAGATTTGCATGCTCTCACTCCTTCCTTTTTATTCTTGAGTAATTAAAAAAAGAGAAAACAAATACACAGGGGGACTGGTTATGGGTACACATCTCTGATGAAGGCTTTA
Source organism: Arvicola amphibius (assembly GCF_903992535.2). Taxonomy (NCBI): domain Eukaryota; kingdom Metazoa; phylum Chordata; class Mammalia; order Rodentia; family Cricetidae; genus Arvicola; species Arvicola amphibius. Next base: position 24,154,584 of record NC_052061.1, on the reverse strand, counting down.
GAAAAATGTGTCAATATTTAGCAAAAAAATAATAGTGCATTCCTTACCTTTTGATTTGTTTAATTTTCACTAGGTTTTAAAGGCCAGTTTTCATAATCTATGGTACTATAATTTTGATCTTATTAGAAAATTTATCAGTTCTTCTCTTTGCCTATTTTGTTAGGCTTCTGCAGAGCCACAGAATCAATGCATTTATTATCATCATAGTTACAGGTGGGGAGAAAATCCTATACTGCCCATAAGAGGGAGAGCTTGGAAAGCATGGTATGCTGTCAGGGTCCAATGCCCCCAACATAAACTATTTCTCTCTGGACTGGCGTGGAGGCACAAGAATAATTGAGACACAGTTCACACAGCAGTATCAGATGGGAGTCTCAGGGTTCATTCAAATCCTGAAGATCACCTACATTTATTATCCAAACACCTTTTAATCCCCCAAGGTAAACTGAGGGGAAAGTTCATTAGCATTCTGTTTCCAGGGTAGCAGGACTAGAGTCATGTCCACAGCTCTGTCACTAGCTTGGAATTGACACCTCTTTTCAGGTGATCTACATAATGACAATGAAAGGAACAGCATATCCTGAGCTCCGGGGACAGCCATCTGAAGACACTTTTAGCATCTCTGTTGCTATTGTGACTTGAGAGGCTGACTGCTGATACAATGCAGAAATATGTGGCCTGTAAAATATTGCCCCACAGAATGCACCTGGAGGGAAGGCTTGGGAACTTGGTCCAGTTGGTGGCAGTACATTTTGGTAGCGGGAGCATGAGAAAGGAGGCCTGCTTACCTCATGGTGCTGGAAATCAAAGTGAGAAAGAGACCACCATCCCAAATTCCCTCTCAGGATGTGTCCCCAATAACCTAACTTTTCTACAATGCCCCCCTCTCTATCTAAGCTTCTGCCACTTTTGAATAGTACCATAGGATGGTGCTTTGTCTTTTAACGTATGGGACTTTGGGGTAGATTTCTACATAATGATCTCAGCCAAAAGACTAAGAAGAGATGTAGGGTTCCACTTCTAAGTGATGACGTTTCTCAGGCTACTCATTCAAATGGTAATCTCTTCTGGAAGTCACCTCAAGCTATATACAGAAATACTGTCCTACCGTGGGCTTAAGCTAAGTGGTTTAACATGTGGATTTTTGCGGGGTACTTCCAAACAATAGATAACCCAGGTTCCAACTCATTGGTCACAACTGCAGGTGCTTATGCTGAGGGTTGAGCGAGATGGTACATGATTGAATATATAGCCCTTATTTGTATTTTTAGTGTAGCTTCTGACTGTAGTGTGTATTTTGGGCACATTTTATATGTGTGAGATTCATTAATAAGGTAAAATATAAATATAATGTTTAACTAACATGTATGTGTCACTGTTCAAGTTTTTATGTAGTGATAACACTATACAAAACAGCTTTTGTTAAAGTCAGAAACTTCTACTCTAGCTTTTTGAATTTTTTCTCTGCTTATATAAGAGAAAGGCATTGTGAGGATAAAAATATATATGAAGTCGAGTGGTATACAGAAAGGGCTCTAGAAAATGCCTTATGAATTGTCTTCCTATTCTAATTGTTTTGGAAACTTTCTTTTTTTTGAGAACATTTATTTATTTATTTATTATTTGTTTGTTTGTTTGTTTGTTTGTTTATTTGTTATGTATACAATAGTCTGTCTGTATGTCTGCAGGCAGAAGAGGGCACCAGACCTCATTGTAGATGGCTGTGAGCCACCATGTGGTTGCTGGGAATTGAACTCAGGACCTTTGAAAGAGCAGGCAATGCTCTTAACCACTGAGCCATCTTTCCAGCCCTTTGGAAACTTTCTGTTACTCTAGAACTGATCATTAGTCCAGTTTCCCCTTTAACAAAAATCATTTTCCAAATATTTGGCATTCACAAATATATATTCAGAACTATTTTAAAAATCTTTGTTATGTAAATATTTTATATATTTATCTGATTTTGTTGGTAGCCCCAGTTGTATAATTAGGCTTTGAGATACTGTTTATACCATGCTTCTCTTCTGTTTTTTAGATGCTATAACACACATAGACTTGTGCTTGTTTTGATCTATTCTTCTACCCTGTCCTATCCAGTTGACTCCTAAATATGTCCCCACAATTGTGTTGATTTTAATGTGAACTTATTTTGAGGATTTTATTATGAGGTTGTTTGATACAATTTCAGCCCTTAGGGACTGCTATAAGTCTGAGTCAGACTGTCTCATAAAGTAGGCAAATTAAATCAAACCATTCTTGATAGTGTTACATTAGTGCTTTGTAGTCATATACTTCTTTCATTATAATAAATAAATTGAATGATTTCTCTGTTGCTGCTAAGCACTTAATTATGCATGCACTTAACGACAAAATTGTAAATGGAAAATGTAATAGAGACCGTTTTTCCTTTTTGGTATGATCTTAGCAAGTTACAATTTAGATTAGATAGAGAACACAGCATGCCATGCTAGCATTCTGTCTTGACTGGCTTTTCTTAGGTTCAATTTGGGTCAGGATGGTCCTGGCTCCACATGGACCTTTTGGAATGACTTTGAATTCATATTGGGCTATGTGAAAGTAGCAGAGACCCTGTGAACCTTTACTAATACTGCCAGCTGGTTAACTTAATGCGTCAGTAAGTGTTTCTCTAAGTGCTAGATGCCTCTGGTGGAAAACACGCTCTTTTACTATCTAGTAATAAATGGCATTGTTCACATACTGGAGTACTGGAAGTATATGTTCCTTCTACTGTGAAGGAGAAGTTGTTCTAAGCTGTCAGAGGGAAAACCTTCCTCAGAGCTTGCTGGACAAAGCCACTGCTTGGTTTGTATCTGTGTTTGCTTACCCCTTTCTGTTGTTCCAGCGCATTTCCTGAAACCTTTCATTTTCCATTTGTCATGAAGCAACCAGATTTGAACTTGTGGTGGCATGAACTTGGAAAGTAAAGAAGAGGATGAATTCTGTAGTAAGTGCTTGTTTTGCATGAGGTGTTTATTCTAGGTGTGTCTTTTATGTGAAAACAGTCCTTTTCAGGGGCCCTCACATGTTTATAGTTACTCATTTGATTTTTGTTTTTGTTTTGATGTTTGGCAGCTGGACAGAATGGTAGTGAGTGGAAAAGACATGTAATAGTTGGGTGGTTAGGTGCCAAGTTGCTGTAGGAAAGCTGTGATGTGCAAAGCTCAGGGAACACAGAGAGAGTGCAGGCATCCTCAAGTATGCGATTGTCTTACTAAAACTTATGAAAAATGTCTGTTATTTGCAAGTGTTGATAAAAATATTGGTTTTAATGAATGTTGACTTATAGATATATGTCATTCCTTGTTTAAATAAATTTACTTTAGCACATTAAACTGTAACAGTCATGGAAATATGTACATAGAAATCCAATGTTTATACCGGATCAAATCAGGTGGCTAATTAGGCTTTGGACTTTGCTGTGCAAGAGCATATGGGTAAGTTGTAAGGACAGAAAGGGATTATAGCATTTTAGTTTCGTTTAATTATAGACTCTTATCTACAGGGATAAAAGCTTATATTTAACTTTATAGAAGCTATATGTGTTAAGATGCACCAATATATCTGAAAATATAAATCAGATTTTGATAAAATTGAATTGATTCTTCACAAAGTTCTGAATGTTAATGGGGCAGAAATTTCCATCTGACTATCTTCTAATCTTGCAGTATCCTTTTGGTAATATAGGCTGGCTTTTTTTTTTTTTAAATTTTGGCACCCACATATAGCAAATAACTGTGAAACATTTCAAACCTCCAAGTGACACTGAAACTGTGAAGTATGAAATGTAAGTGCCAGCGTGTGAAGCACACTGCACAGCATCACACAGCAATCCAGCGTGTGCATGCAAGAGAAGCAGCAACACCATTGCAGGACACGTCATAATGAGTGCTACAGACATGAAGTCAAAACAGCCTGAGTTTGCAAACTCTTCCCCAAACCTTATAATTAGCATTTCCTATGTTTAACAGTCCTGCCATTCTCCCCTCTGAATACCTGCTGTGGGGAACAAAATTACAAATAAATATTTTCTTCCTATGTCAGGTTACTAAGTAGTTATGATGAAAGGTGGTGGTACCTTGAATTGTCCACAGATGTCTTCATTTCCTTCACCAACCAACATGAGTGTAACCAGATCTGGTTGTCACGTTAATAATCTGTCACCCATGACAGATGTTTGCTCCTTTCTCAGTTTGGTTTTCCACACATTATTCTAACATGGGTAGAATAAATTATTTGACCTTTTAATTATTATTTTTTTTCTTTTACTGAAAATAGTTTTTTTTATACTATATAATCTGATTATGGTTTTCCTTCCCACCACTCCTCCCAGTGGCTCCTCACCCCCTCCCACCCAGATCTACACCTTTCTGTCTCTCCTTAGAAAGCAAATAGGCATCTAAGTTATAATAATAAAATAAGATAAATCAAAACCAAACAAATCAGAATATGACAAGAAACCAAAAAGAGCCAAGGAAACTCAAATAGATGTTTGCACACACAGGAACTTCATATATATGCAAAGAATCTGTAAGGTTAAAAACCAAAACTGAAACCAAGAAACAACAGACAAAAAAAATTCCTCCAACTTGATCTCATGAGACAAAGAACCTCCAAAGGTTCTGTTTAGATTGTTTTGTGTTGGCCCTACCCTTTAGACTGGCTTTTTTTCCCCAATGAGACTCCCTTGGAGAGAACGAGTTGAAGCATTCATCTGCAAGTGCTGTCAGCTGAGGATCACTTCCGGGTTAGGGGTGTGAGCATGTGTTCACTTTTCCTTCCTTCTAGGATTCCATCTGGTGTAGACCCATGTGGGCCTATGTGTGCTTCCTCAGTTACTGTGACTTAATATGTGCCCAGTTCTGTTGTATCTAGAAGGCCTTGTTTCACTGGTTTCCTCTAGCCCCTCTGCCTTTTATATTCCTCCTGTTCCTGTTCTGCAGGGAAGGATTTGTTGGAGACATCCCTTTTAAGGTTGAGTGTTCCAGAGTCTTTCACTCTGAATATTGTCTAGCTTTGGTCCTCTGTATTTGCTTCTCTGGTGGCGAATGAGCAAGGCATGGATATATGAATATAGCAGAATGTTGTTAGGAGTGATTTTTGTGACTATGTTATTTCAGTAGAATAGTAGTATTTTGTTTTGTTTCAGACCCACGGTTTATCTAGTCTCAGATTCTTGGCCACCCAAGCAGTGTTGGCTGTGGGCTCCATCTGATAGAGTGGGCCTTAAGTCAGATCAGATCTTGGTTGGTTACTCCCGCAGATTTTGTGCCACTATTGTATCGTGACCTTGGAGGCAGGCCACTCTTGCAGACTGAAGGGTTTCAGTGTAGGTGGATGCCTACTTTTCTCCTTTGGTAGCATGCAAACTACCTTCCAGTACCATGAACTAGATCATAGGGATGAAGGCTTTAGTAGGTACCCACTCAAATTCTCTGTGTTCAATGAGCTGTGTAACTGTTGTCTTCAGCAATAAGGCCTACAGTCATTGTAGCCCTGGAAATAGCCAGGGCTCTTTGAGGTTCCCACAGGACCCTTTTGGATAAGAACTTGATTAGATGTAGCTCATTACTGGTACTAGAAACTTCATTTGGTAATGAGAGCTTTCCACTTGGGGCTCTACCTTTTCCATTATTCAGAAATTCATTTAGATCACCTTCATATATGTATATATTTTAGGGAGCTTCTACTGTATTAGGTTTCCTTATGATCCCCAAATAGCCCTTGGTTTTAATGGTTTCTCTCTATATTCCCTCCCATTCCCCATTTGATCCTCCCATTCCAGTCCACTCCCTTGTCAGTTGTCCATCCTAGGAAGATCCATCCCTCCTCCCTAGTCTCTTCACTTTGCTTTTTAAGTTTTATTTAAACATTTTTTCTTTATTGAAACAGGTTTTTTTTTTCTCACAAAATATATTCTGATTATGGCTGACTTCCTTCTTTTCCTCTCAGTTTTCCAAACCTTCATTCTCATTCAGATCCATTCCCTTTCTGCTTTTCAATAGATAACAAAAAGACTTGTAAGGGATAATAATAAAATAAAATGTAATAAGACAAAGAAAACCTATTACATCAAAATTAGACAAAACAAACAGAAAGGAAAGAGCCCAAGAGAAGGCAACAATAGTCAGTGACCCTTGAGTTGCACACTAGGGATCCCATGAAAGCACTAAACTCATAGCTATAATATGTACTCCGAGGACCTGGTGCAGATCCATGCAGGTCCAATGCATCCTTCCTCAGTCTCTGTGAGTTCATATGAGCTTTGATTATATTGATTTAGAGGGCCTTGTTTTCCTGGTGTCCTCCATCCCCTCTGCCTCTTACACTTTTTCTGCCTCCTCTTTCATAGGATTCCTTGGCCTCTGAGAGGAGTTATTTGATAAAGACATATCACCTAGGACCAAGTGTTCCAAGGTTTCTTACACTCTACATAATGTTTGACGGTGGGTCTCTGTATTTGCTCCCATCTGCTGCAAGAGGAGGCTTCTCTGGTATTGGCTGAGCAAGGCACTAATCTATGAGTACAACAGTTGTTAGGAGTCATTTTAAGGCTGCATTTCTATTTTAGAATAGCAGTATTTGGTTTTATCACAGGCTATCTAGTTCCTGTTTATGGTCACCTATGCGGTGTTGGGTATTGGTTCCATCTCGTGTAGTGGGCCTTAAATCTTATGTCACCTTTGCACTGGACTCTCTTGCAAGCAGGACCCCATTGTCAATCAAGGATTTGTAGCTGGTTTGGTGTTTCTCTTTTGGTAGTGTGCAGAGTACCTTTCTATACCAAAGATGCTAGAATGTAGAGGTGAAGGCTCTATAGGTACTGGTATGTAGGTGTTGTCTTCATCAATAGGGCCTTCATCATCTTGGCAACAGCCTGGGTTGTTTGAGGATTCCAATGGGACCGCTTCCCCTGATTTTTAAAACTTAACTGTGGGCTTATATTAGTGTTTCTCTATTTTTCTGCTTCTGAGACTTAATTGTGTATGTTTCAACTGGGGAGATATGTTAAGAGGAATTTGGAATTATGAATAAGTATCCTATTTTCCAAGTTTAAACAGTATGGGAAAGAAATATGAATCCCTGCAGAGTAACCACAGTGATGTCCTTAGCAAATAGATAGGAGTGTTGCCGATGGAACAGGGTCTGCCAAATTTATTTTCTAAATCAGCAGAAAGCAAAAGTGGCAAAACCACAGTAAGCCTCTGATTTCCGTGTGCTTAGTTATGAGTCATTCCACATACTGCTGTCTAATTTGCATTGCTCAGATGTATCAGCTATTTATTTTCAGAATATAAAGGTTGAAAATGGGTACTAAGGAAAGGCAAGTGGCTTTCAAAGTTGGTGGTCAAGCAATAGATTGAAGCTCTTGACTTCAATGCTAAGGCTCCTTACCTAAATACATTGTGTGCCATTTTCTGGGTGTATTTAATGAGTTTTCAAACACTTTATTCTGAGAATGTTCACAACAGGGAGCAGTGTAACAGTGAGTTAGGAAACCCATGCTGTGTTGTTCCACTGTCATACAGAATGTACTGTCCTGGTCACCGTTCCATCACTGGGAAGAGATACTGGGACCAAGGCAACTCATAAAAAAGAAAATATTTAATTGGGAGTTTCCTTACTGCTTCAGAGGCTTGGTCTATTATCATAATGGTGAGGAACATGGAAACAGGCAGTCGTGCTAGCTGGAGAAGTGGTTGAGAGCTATACCCTAATCTATAATTGGCCAGGATAGAGAGACTGGGTCTGGTATGGGCTTTTGAACTTCAAAGACCACCCCAGTGACACATACCTCCAACAGGGCCACACATCCTAGTTTTTCCCAAACCTTTCAAATTGCACCACTCCCTGTTGACTAAGCATTCAAATATGTCAGCCTATGCGACCAATTCTCAATCAAACCACCAAAAGGTATGGAAGATGTATTCCTTCCACAGTGGGAGACAGGCATGGAAGGTGTCCTGATAGAATTTAACTTGAGCTACAGAAGAAATGAGAATTTAGGAGTGGCCAGAGAAGACAGAGAGAATTAAAATATGTTTAAACTAGAGGCAGAGTCAGGAAGAGCAGGTTACTGAAATGCTATGCAGACGCTCGCTTCACATTCGTGTGTGCCATCTGCGAAGGGAAGGCACAATTTGCTGATATGTGTAGATGCGGGTATGTCTGTCTTATCTATTCCTAACAGAAACATAATGTCTTTGGATTTGAGAAGACTTAAATTATTGAGAGATGCTCTATCAGTTTCCGCAGGCTTCCATCCTCCTTTGGGTACTGAATCAGGATGGATCTTACACATGCAGTGGAGTCAATACCATATGAGAAGAACTCTGAATAATGAATCTTGGAAATTAGGGTGTTTGGTACATTTGCTTCTCTTCAACAGAATGCACTAGGGAATGGGAGAGCAAGTGATTTATATATATAAGCAAATATAGTTTACAGCAGGAGATGTAGTAAAGGGGCCCATTTGTATTATGTGTGGGAGGTAGATAAATATCTTGGAAGGAAGATAAATATCTGGGAAGGTACCTCTAAATCTCCCGAGTCTCTGTCTTTGACTTCCATGACTTGTCAATCATTTGAGCATCTTTAATGCAGACGCTGGAATTCCATCCTCTGAAAACAATGATAATGATATGTGAAATCATGATGCTCAAGGATAACAATTTTCTTTACTCCTTTTTTTAAAAGACAGGATTTCTCTGTAGCTTTGAAGCCTGTCCTGAAACTATCTCTTGTAGACCAGGTTGTCCTTGAACTCACAGAGATCTGCTTGCCTCTGCCTCCTAAGTGCTGGGATTAAAGGCATGCACCACCACAGCCCAGCTTCCATTCCTTTCTTAAATGAACGCAGATATCAGGGGCTGGGTACCAGGGGTGCACACCATGGCTCTTTAACCAGGCGATCTCAGTACATGAGAGCAGAAGCTCAGTTTTGGATAACTGAACTGTAGCCATATTTGTTGTTGTTGGAGAGAGTGGTCCCAGAAAGATCAGTTTATGCTTATTTCCTTTGGAAAGTTGTGTTAAGCTTTTATCTGTGACACATGCTTGGTAAAGATGCAGCTCTCTCAGTAGGGGATACTTACTATCTCAATTACACAGTTAAAGGATACATTTCATTCTCAATCTTGTGTTTATTAGACAATAAAAATAGTTTCCTAGCACTACAGTTGGAATTGTTCAATTACTTGTGACTAATGTCATTGGCCAGAGCAAAGGAGTTTCAAACCTAAGATTATTTTTCTGTCTTCTTAGTACCTACCAGACTACCTGCCATATTGTAGTCACTCAGCAACTATGTTGAATACTGACAGAATAACCAGAGATGTATGAATACAGTCCCTGTCCTCAAAAAACCACCAGAGAGTTCACAATCTAGTGGGAATTGGCATTCTGTATAACACACATGTGCTGGAAATTCCAGCAGTAGAAAATCATGTGACATCCACCCAGCCCACACACTAGAATGTAAAATGTCAGCAAATCGCAATCTGTCATTCTTGACTAATGAATCTGTCTATAAAATTTGTAACATTTTTAAGTTCTAAATTTTATTATAATTATTTCATATAAAATGGAATACAATTTAAGTAGAAGGTCTTAAAAAGAGAAGAACATGAAAAACTATTTCATAGTCTGTATATGAGGTCTCATTTTTCACACAAAATATCTGATTTAACTAATATAAAATATTTTTTAAAAGATTCTCTGAGGAGAAGAGATGTCAGAATTTTTTGTCATTCCTTCATCATGTGATGTCTCCTCAGTGATGCTGTCTTGAAAGGTGACACTTCAGACAGCACAGTCTCACTCATATCTTCCCATTCCTAAATCTTTCAAACTGAGTTGAGAAAACTAAGTCCCAGGAACACGTTGAGTCAGTTACATCTTTAAGCTGTTTTTACAGTATAAATGGGAGCTCTTTTTTTGGGGGGGGGAGGATTAAGGGGAATAAATGTTCTTTACAAAGGTCTGGGAAGAAATGAGTCTTTTTTCCTTAGAAGGAGGTTGAAGTACGAATGCATGCCGTAGCTGGAATATTGGGGAAAATGAAGTCAGTTAATCTATGTCATTGGCAGACATAAATAATAGGAAGACAACATAACTGAATACAGTTTTGAATATTTTATTTTTTGATTCTTATAGTAAATGTTTAACAAATGAGTTAAATTTTAAAATGAGATGTGCAGACAGTTCAAGGTAAAGAATTCCCAGTCAATACCATCAAAGAACAGCTAATGAATGCTGCAAGTTAGGCTGGAGATCAGGTCGCATGCTGTTAGTGGCATCTTGAAATGTGAATGACTAACAAAAGGAGAAAATGCCCCACATGCTTCTTTATTCAGCACATTTTTACAGAGCCCCCCCGAAAACCCAAGTAGAGAAAACAGAGCAGACACAGAAAATCATGAGGGCAGGGTCAGCAGTCAGCATATGCAGTTTGGTGAAGTCCTGAATGTGTCTGCTGGCCTTTAGCTCCCAGTTTTATTGCGGTTTGAGAGAAGAATGGACAGAAAAAATACCTTTGCCCATGTGGACTGGTTGGTTAACTGAGAGGCTCCCCAAGGTTGATCTCTTACTTCTGTCAGGTGATAACATTGGTCAATGACCAAATCAGGAACAAAATAAAAAGAAACCAAATAGCAGCAACAGCAGCAACAACAACACGCACACACATATGCACAAACTTGCTTGTAGAAGGTAAAAAAGAAACTATTACACTAGTCTTAACTCCTAGAGAGACAGAAAATTCTAGAATTCATAGCCACAAATCACTTTACTTAGGATTGAACTAGAATTCATATTAACAATGTCTTAAACATCTCTAATGTGAGAAATTAAAGTTATCATGGTTGAAAATGCTATTAGCTTTCTGCAGGAAGTAAACACAAATACGTTTACAGGGATACATCATAATTGCATCTTGCATCCAGCACATATACTTAAATTTCTACAAAATATGTAAATAATTCTCATTCTTATGGAATATTTGTTGTACATAGTCTATTTGTATAGAATTATAAGCTTACAATGGAGAAATGAGAATTCATAAGGAAGTAAGCCATAAGGAGTGAGATTGAGCTAGCTCTCCTGATTAGAAGTAGATTCACAAAGACATTATGTATATAAACTATCAGGTAAAGAATCAATGTATATAAAAAATAAAAATAAACAAAGTATTCCCAGGCAGTGGTGGCACAGACCTTTAATCCCACCACTTGGGAGGCAGAGACAACTCTCTGATTTGGGGTTTGTCTCCTCTAGAGTGAGTTTCAGGACACCAAGGGCAACACAGAGAAACATTGTCTCAAAAAAGAATGCATGAACATATGATATGAGCTAAAGACTATTGATGTAGCTGAGAAGATCTGATGAAGAGCCACAGAAACCTGTTGGAGTTTAAGAAGAATATTATTGAAAATAGAATTAGTAAAGTTGAAAGCATATCTTAGGAAATATATAAAATGGAGCACAGAGGTAGAGAAGAAATGTGAAAGACAGAATCCTGGAGACCCTATTTAGTTGTTTTAGTAGAGATAAGAAGCGGCCTTTTCTAGCTAGGAAAGTAACTGGAGAATGGGATAAAACTGTATTAGAAGAGGCAATGGCCACAGCTTCATGGATACCTGATTCCACGTCTGGAGCAGGGAAAACAAAATGAGGATGAAATGGTGCTGGGACAACAAGCAGGAAGCAGTGAGAGACCGCAGGTGATCTGCAGCCTGAAACGGGAGCTGGCTTGGCTCTGATCTGTCAATTTTGGTATCGTGAATATAGAAAAATATAGTGATGCAAATAGCAAAACGAAATTAATATACCCATAGTAATACTCAAAATGAGAGGAAAGAAGAAGGATGGCTTTATCCTTACTGAGGAAGCCAATTTATAAATTATTGCATAATAGAATTATAGCACAATGTTACTAGTGAATGATTTAGGCAAGAGTTACCTGTAGATACTTAAATCTTTTTTTTTTTTTTTTTTTTTTTTTTTTTTTTGGTTTTTCGAGACAGGGTTTCTCTGTAGCTTTGAATCCTATCCTGGAACTAGCTCTTGTAGACCAGGCTGGTCTCGAACTCACAGAGATCCGCCTGCCTCTGCCTCCCGAGTGCTGGGATTAAAGGCGTGCGCCACCACCGCCCGGCTTAGATACCTAAATCTTACTTTAAAAGACATTTTGAGTGCATTTCAGTGATCTAGATTTATGCAAAATCTGTTCTCTAATTACTGTGAAATTATATTAGGAAACAACACAGAGATAATTTAGAATTCCAGAATTTAGAAAGGAATGTTATAGAAGGTATGGAGGGTAGGTTAGAAGGTGTCACCGTGGTAGGTGGTACCCAATTGAGGAAGCTCTTACAGTTCCAGACAGTGCATGGTAAGGACCTGTAGCCGGCAATATGTAGTGGAAAGGGTGGACAGTAATTAATGAATGACTGCATCAGGGAGGGGATTGAAAGGGAAGAGATTTGAGATGCTTTCCCGATGTTCAGTACGACTGTTAGTTCTGAGAGGGCCATGCTGATTGAAAGGAAGATAGGTATTTACTCAAAATAGGAATTTAAGAATTGTGTATGCAAGATAAATAAACCTATGTGCCAAATACACCTAGCCAATAAATATAGCCACAGTACTTGGACCAAATCACTGAAGTGGAGGGTTAGAAACTCATCAGAAGAGAAAGAGTGTGTGGGGAAATATACCCAACGGCTAAGAGTGCTCAGAACGAAATGTGGTCCTGAAAGACAGGTGAAAAGAAATCAGAATGAAGGACACTGACTGTGTAGGGATCTGATTTCAGGTGACTGGATGATTCCAGCTAACCTCTGAAGGGAGCAGGGCAATATTATCGGCCGTTTTCATGTCCTATGTGCCTTTTTCCTGCTTTTGTTTTAAATTTCCAAATAGTCTTCACTACTCCATTTTCGTTTCTAGCCTCCCCATTTTTTCTTCTAATTATTTCAATCAGATTCATAATTCATGCTATAAAACCGAAAGCATAAAGTCTTGTAACATTGCTTTAAAGGCAAGATTTTACATAGAGATGTTTACAAATTCAGAGTGCTGTGACCTGCCTGAAGAGGCTGGGAATGCCCATGGGCCATCTTAAGGCAGAGTTAATCACAAACACTTGCCGACCTGCATGATTTAATTGCCATCGGACTCTTCTGTAATATTTACTGAAATTTAGGGGTAAACACCTTGTGTTTTGTAGTTTGGAAGGAGTCTTACAGGATTGAGTTAAAAGGTACTGCCATCAGTTGGAATGGGACTGATGGAATATGCAATCAAACCGGACTCTTTGAATGTGACTGACGGTGGAGGCTGACTGAGAAGCCAAGGACAATGGCGATGGGCTTTGATTCTACAGTATGGACGGGCTCTGTGAGAGCCTTGTCAGTTTGGATGCTCACCTTCCTGGACCTGGGGGTAGTTGGGAGGACCTTGGACTTAGTGTAGGGAACCCTGATGGCTCTTTGGCCTGGAGAGGGAGGGAGTGGGGGTATGGGTGGAGGGAAGGGGAAGGAAGAGGGAGGAGGGGAGGAGATGGAAATTTTTAATAAAAAAATGAAACAAAAACCCAAAAAACAAAACAAACAAACAAAAAAAGGTACTGCCATGCAACTGTAACATATACACAGAGTGCCTAGATCAGTCCCATGCAGGCTTCCTGGTTGTGGGTGGAGGCTTGTGCGCCCTGTATGAGCCCAGGTTAGTTGATTTTGCCTAGATCAGTCCCATGCAGGCTCCCTGCATGTGGGTTGAGTCTTGGTTCGCCCCTTGGTTCACCAGGTTAGTTGATTTTGTGTGTTTTCTTGTGGTACCCTTGACTCCTCTAGCTGTCTCTGACTCTTTTACTGTCTTTTTGGGACCCTACTGTGTTGTTTTGCCCCAGCTTTAGTACATGGAGGGGTGCTTAGTCTTACAGAAACTTAATATGTCTTGTTTTGTTGATACTCTTGGGAAACCTGCCCTTTTCTAAACAGAAACTGAGGAGGAGTGGATTGGGGGGATAGGAAAATGGGGAGGTGTGGGGAGGGACTGGGAGGAGATGAGGGAGGGGACATTGTTGTCAGGATGTAAAATACATACATACATTTATTAAAGAAAAGGTATTGTAAAGGACTTTCACTTTAGAACTTACACAGGCTATGCCCAATAATTCTGGAGACTGCTGCGTCTCTTCAAGAATAGACTCAGTATTTTGCAAAAATCACTAAAAACAATCACTATTCTGAGGCTCACAGCAGGCAATTTCTAGGGGAATTCTAACCACTCAGTACTCTTGGCAATATTGTTTTCAGTTTCTCCTCACTCTTACTATTCTGTGTCACACTGAACTATATAGCTCAGTCCAGTGTGTTTCATTCTGTTTCGACATTAAGATTCCAACTAGGTGTAACTTTTTCTAAAGAACAGGCTTTCTACTGTGTGCACCACATGCCTCTGTATCTGTCTGCATATCCGAGCAAGGAGACGAAAAGTGCTGGACAAACCTGATTTAGTGTCCTTGTTTTTAGTCTAACTCTATTCAATAAGGAGACTTTTGTTTTCATTAACTAACGACTTGCTAACTTAACAGCAGAGACTCCCATATAAACTAATCTTTATAATAATAAAGGTAATAATGATGATATGAACAGTAATCCTTTATATTCACGGGCATGTGCTATGTTACTGCAGGCATTTTTTCTGAGATGTTATGTTTTGATATATGTTTTTCATTTATGGTTTACTTTTTGACCCTAAATTTTGGTAATTATAAAAGATCAGAGTAACATGGTGGGCATCAAAAACTACTCAAATGTATTTTATGAGATGCTTTGTGTTAGTAATTTTTTAAAAGAATATGGTGTCTATTTAAAAAGTCTGTAATTTGCAATTAAATTTGAAAACTATGTTTAGAATCTAGAAATTGTAGTAGTGTACATTCAAAGTGGGTTTTTTTTTTGTTAATTTCAGAAAACGTTAAACTGGGTAAAATAATGACCGATATTGAATCTGTGAGTAAGAAAATGGAGAAAGAAAAGCAACTGAACCTCAGAAAATCCAGGTAATGTGGAATTATTTAACCTGGGAAATACAGACACATACATGCACACGAGAGAGAGAGAGAGAGAGAGAGAGAGAGAGAGAGAGAGAGAGAGAGAGAGAGAGAGAGAGATTTAGAGAAATTGAGAGATTTTCTTCTTCTTTGCCAATATTCTCTCAACAACTGCAGTGGTTTCTCAGGCCCATTAACACTCCATGCATAAGGCTAATTTATCTTTTTGCTCTAATCCCAAAGCATATCAATTATCAAAATTTTAGTTTTCAGTTCAATTAACTTTTGAACTGGAGGATGTCTGAGTAGCTAAGCAAACCATCTGGGTTTTACAGTGTATAAGCTCAAATCCAATTTGTGTCTTTCTTGAGAAAAATGCCATATTTTATGATAATATTACATAAGTTTGGAATTTTAATAACTCCTTTGCAGCAATTATGGAGCAGAATAAGTTATGATTTTCCCTTTCAAATCTAATAATTAAAGGTTAGTCTTTCTCTAACAGAAGGTGAGAATGATTCCACAGAACATGGTTGGAATGCAAAGATTTAGAACATTGCTTCTGCTCTCCAGTGTCTAGAGATAGCTCAGCCACTCTTCTGGATTATTCTACAGGATTATACCATCTTCCAGATGATTTTACAAGGGTGTGCATGAGGGTTGACCGTAAGGCTTCAGATAAAACCTTCA
The DNA here is from genome assembly GCF_903992535.2 of Arvicola amphibius. Lineage (NCBI taxonomy): Eukaryota > Metazoa > Chordata > Mammalia > Rodentia > Cricetidae > Arvicola > Arvicola amphibius. Next base: position 24,138,818 of record NC_052061.1, on the reverse strand, counting down.
ATAATCCTTAAAAGTACATCTTTTTGCGAACTTGTAGAATACTCCTCTGTTAAAACTTTTTCATGGCTTATTTTACATCAATTCATTAACACAGTATGTAAAGAAAATTCCAGTAGTTAACACAATGCACAAATAATAGAAATTGGAGGAGATATTATTTTGCTTTAAAGAATATCTTGACTTCCAGAATCTGTATCCAAATTGTGCTCCGCACTAGAAGACCCTCGTCTGGTGTACCCATTTTCTTTGATTAAATTTATTACAAGTCTCAGATTTAAATAAGTGGAAAGTGTACCCAGCTTCAGGGGAAAAATTGATTTTATTTATGATAGAGGAAGATTAATTTTTCCCCTTTCTATGTTTGCCCAATTTAACTCAAGACACAGGTTAGCTAAACTAAGTCATCGCTGTGGGAAGACTAGTTAGTAAAACAGTTAAAGAGTATTGACTGTCCAGCAAGCTTTTAGTCACCAGAAGAGTTAACTGAATTTGTTTAAAAATACTTCTTACTTTACTTATATGAAGCCTGTAAGCCAAAGATCACAAATGGGGACTCAGGGACAAGTGGGCCACTTGTTAATGGTAAATCTGAGCAGAATAATGTTTTTCATTATGTTGTTTTTCTCTGTAGGGTTAACTGTTTCTCAGGGATTTTTTTCTTCTAGAACTGGTGAGAGATAAAGGTCTCCTAATACACCTAGCTCAAATATTTAATGAAAATGTGTCCTGTTTAATGTGGATGATCAACCTTGTTGGAAGTTAAGAGCTGGTCCCTGCACCCCAGTGAGAGCCTGGGGTGCCTGAAGCATGAACTTCAATCCACTCCGGCTGCCTTGTCTTTATTTATAGCTAGTTATTGTGGTAGCTTGTTCCTACCTTAAGCAGTTAGCTTCATTTTGTTAATGTTGGAATGTGATGAGAAAGACAAGTGTTTGGAGATATGGTGATTCAGTTTCTTTAAAAACCTGTGTTTTAGTCAATTTAAAAAAAGCATCAGAGACGGGCTGATCTTTGTGAGTTAGAGGCCAACCTTGTCTACAAGAGCTAGTTCCAGGACAGGCTCCAAAGCTACAGAGAAACCTTGTCTCGAAAAACCAAAAAAAAAAAAAAAAAAAGCATCAGGTTGAGTTTTTATTGAGATCTGGCTCTTAATATAATGTAGAGAAGAAGAGGTAGTAGGCAACAAAAAGAACAAAAAGAACACAGAAGCCCAGCCAGACAGGTAGAGGACTGCCAACAGACTAGAGTTTGGGAGGGTTTCTGTCCAGGTCACATAGAGACTTATGGGAGAGTTTTTTTCTCTCCTATATTTCCTTTCAAAGTGCCTTGGGAAGCATTTATGGGTAAGGTGACAAACAACATGTTTAGTATATTGTAAAAAATATCTACTGAAAAAAAATTTGCTAAAAATAAGGAATATGAAAGAATTTCATAAATTATGATGTTTATCTTTGCCTACATTTTTCTATTTTGGACATGCGAAGAGCAAACAAAATGGAATGCTTTCATAGTTTCACATTAAGCTTAAGAACACGAGGTTCTTTACTGTACCCTTAAATTTTAAATTAACATTGTCACGTGTAAGAATCCTGAATTTAGGACAACGATGGTGGATGTGGACACATTCTAAATATTACTTTCCAATCATGAAAAAAAATTCACTGACCTACTTATTTTTTAGTGCTGGTTTTTTATGTTAGTTGACAGAAATGCAACATTGTCATGCTTTCAAATTCAGGGCATTTCTGTCAACACACTACTGTGTTCAGGCAAGTGAGAGTGGACTTGGTCCTCAATGAGCTTCTTACGTTGTATTGGAGAATCTATGCTCAGGCCTTCTGATCAGTGCAATAACGGAACCAAAAGGAAGTTCTGCCCAACTTTCTTCAGGCTCTCTTCTTCATCTCACCTCCAGACTGCTGGAGTGTTGGCATGCATTCCAACATCCAACAACAGCTGTATTGAAACAGCTCAGAATCATTGCTTAATGATTTTCAAATGTTTTGCTAAAAACGGTCAATTGTAAATTTTGTCATAATTATTCATTTGTAGAAGATGGTTGAAAAAATATTTGTCCTAATTTGGAGATTAAGCAGTGTTTAGCCTTGGTCCACATGCCAGAAAGTAAAGCAAACTGTCTAATGAATGTATTTTGCCTTAACTTTAGTAGGATATAAATGAATTCTAAAATTTCAAAGGGAATTACTCAAGTTCTTGACCAAATCCCTGGATATGTCATATGCATAATAGAAATATGAGATGGGCTCATCTTATAACTTATTAACTCTTTAGTTAGTGCCTACATCCTATCTGATATCAAGCACTGATCAGGATGGAAATAGCCTTTTCCCCATATATGTTATTTTTTCTTATTAAAACATTTTAAACACTTAAAACCTCTGTAAAACTTATATAGCACCCAGATAGCAATGTCATCTCCAGGCATTTATACCAAGCAGGTAATTGAGCAGGTACACAAATGAGAATGCTCAAAGATTTTTTTTGAGAGTTTTTAAAAGTAGCGAAAAAAATGTGAGCACCCCAAATATTCATTAGAAACTGATAAACCATTAGTATATTCAAGCCATACAGTACAATGTGAAATGACGGTTTAATACAACAGCACACATCTATATATGTTAATGAAGATGCCCATAGTATAATATTAATGGCCAAACTACTTAGAAAGTTTGTTTGCATTTATATACACATAAACATTGTAAAAATATGGAATGTGTTATACAGTTTACCATGTCAAATGATGTTAAAATAAAATAATGTGCTACAATTATTGACTCACTGCCTGACTTCACATCAGAGCTCCACCTATTTCTCCTTGGGATAATCTGACCTACATGACCCCTATGCACTGTAGTTCCTTCAGGTGTAAAATGAGGAGATTAATAGTAGACACGGTGGCAGAGGTTTGTTGGGAGGATTAAACAGGCAGGACACATGGGAGGCTCTGAATAGTTCTTAGACTAAGAGAAACTCCAGGTTTGTAATAATTAAAAAAAATATCGGAGAAATGGTATTAGAGAAGATTTTTCTTTTCTTTTGTTTATTTACATTTTCTAAATTGTCTATATGGCCCTTGACTCTAGATCCAACAGATGTGTTTAAATCTCTATAAGTGATATTAGGAAAATTATATTATTCCAAATCTCATATGAAACAGTGAAAAATAGATACTACGCTTATTTTCCTGATTTTTTGTTATGTAGGACTTGCTCAGAAAGGAGATATTCCTACTTTTAATCCACACTCAGAACCAGCAAAGTTTAGTATTATTATTTCATTAATACTAGTTACCCTGCAGGGCGCCGAGGAAGCCACAGGTCTAGAACCATTGTCACAAACATCTGAGGCTAACATTTAACTCTGTAATATTAGGCTTGGGGACCGGATTACAAAACAAGGGATACCGAATCACTCAAGTTGTAACTCTGTGTTTTGGAAACAGAATGTTGGAACCCTTCCATTCCCACCTTGGCTTGCCTTTGATGAATCTGACCTCTTCTGTGGGACTTCTGCGAGAACCTGGTGAGTTTCTCTAGGGTAATGCTGGGAGCACTAGTGATTTTCATGATGTAAATCAGAGTCGGTATTGAGCAAAATCACTTGTTTATTATTCCATTTGAAAAACTGTGTCAACAGATAAAGCATTTGGGGGGACAACTGCTGAGAACTAATTTTTGTTTCTTTACTTAAACTTGAAAAGTTGGTTCTTTTAAAAATGTGTGTAAATGTGGGATATTGTGGGAAATTATGAAGATAAATTCTTTGAATTTAAAAGGTTTCCAGTAATAATTCTTCTGAGTTACTGTTTTCAAAATATATAAAATTTCTTCAAAAGAAGCTACACATGGCATTTTAAAGTCCTTTAAATACAATCAGAAAGCTTGGATCTTAGAGGCTATTTTGAAGACCTAGGAAGGGTATTGACTTGAGAAAACTATGCTGTAGTTTTCCTTCTTTGTAACTTGCTACTCAGAGTCTCAATATTCAGGTTGGTTTGTTTTCTTCTACATGTACAAAGACTATCTAGATAAAGACTCAGCCATTGTCTTTTTACATTGCACAAAAGATACAAGACCATTCTAAAATGCTAGCGGAGAGAATCCCAGCTACAGATTGTTGTAAAATTAAATGAAGATTGCAGATTTGCAGCCACCCATGCAATACTTTCAAGATTTGTTAAAAGTTGCTCCAATACAAAAAATATCCTTTAAAAATACCTGAAACATGCACTAAAGTAACCACAGCTTCATGACAGCAAAAGACTCTGTTTAATTCAGGGCCCCTGCTGCATGTTGATGGGTGGATGATGGAAACAAACGCAAAGGAGATAGCACCCAAACAAAGAAGCTTCCAAAGTGATTCTGTGTGTCCCTTCACTCTAGACAGAAGCTAGTAAGACACAAGACACTTGCATAAGTGCCCAAAGAAGAAAGAATTGAGGGAATAAAATACTTGATGCTATTGTTCAATGTTTTTTTTAAAATGTAATGAGTGTTAGTTGACTAAAGTAATGGAGTCATTAAGCCAAACAAAATGTGTCGCAGTTTTCTGCCTTAAGTCCAGACTCCAGCAGACTCTGCGTCATCCCAGAGATCTCAGGTTTCAGCTCACACAGTCAGTCAGAAGGCTGCATGTTCTAGAAGCATAAACATTTTAATAAATCTGTAATTTCTGAATGCTATAGGCTTTCTATTCCTCCTTTAAAATGAAATGCATCTCTAATATGAGTAGATATGTAACCAATGTTTTATCGTGTGAAGTTTTGTTGACTATTGTTTTGTTTTTTAGCTAAACCATTATCTTTTGATTGAAATAAAAATTTCTAAAACAACAAAAGCAACTAAAACAGAAATGTCTAATGACTTGGGACCAGCAATTTATTTTGTAAAATAAAATGTGAAAAAAAAGTTGATTTTTGTTCTAAAATAATTTGCATACATTCAATGCATTGCGTCTTCGTTGAAAAACTAAATATTTTTAAAATAACTTTAAAGTTCATTTTAATTACATTTTCTAAAACACTGTCTGACATGGGCTTCTACTTTATTGCTATTATAAACCTGCTCGCTAAAACATGTCTCCAGTAATTGCAGGAAGCATTCACTGAAGTTCCTTAAAAAACAAACAATGTTACTTAAGCAATCAAAGAACATAAGTATGTTCCCTCTGGAGTGCTCAGTAATTTTATATAATCTTAAACATTCCCAAAATACTAACAAATCATCATTTTCATTGAAAGAAAAAAAGAAAGAAAACTAGATCATAGGAATGAAGATCAATCCTGATTTCTATCCATTACATTACAATTTAAGTAGATGACGAGGGTATCACGCCTTGAAGTCTCACCGTTTAAACTGGCATCGGAGAGCGCTTGCTAGTGATGATATTGGAGTTCTGATTTCTTCTAGCGTCTAAGAGGAAGCCTTATCGAAATTGCTGAATCACTTGTGACTGTTTCTTCATGGGAGAAACATGGAGGCTAATAGTATCACCAAACTGAGAATGTTTAGGGCATGCTTGTGAGGTGTGTGGCACAATCTGGTGCTCACCAAAATTGAGTTGCAGTTACTAGTGACTGTTTCAAATGAATGACCTCAAAGGCACAATAGGAGCAAACAGATGGTTTGCCAAGAACTGTCTCAGCACCTGTCCTACAAGAGGAACCAGCCACACTAGCACCTTCACACCGTGAACACTGTGGCCCTGTTTCTGCTGTTGTCATGGCACTCATCTTGCTCAAGACCGTCAGCTACCCTTAGGCTGCCTTACTTCAGTCTGTTCAGTAAGAAACTGCTAATTTGACATTCCAACAGTCACTCTTTCGCCAGTGATCTCAAAACTGTTTCTTACCTTTCTGAGACAAAGAAAGTAGAATCATGGCATGAACTCTTACTTAGAAAGGTGTTCTTTTATTAAAAAGAAGTTATTTAACTTTATTTTATGTGCATTGGTGTGAAGGTGTCAGATCCCCTGGAACTGGAGTTGCAGATAGTTGTGAGTTGTCATGTGGGGGCTGGGAATTGAAACCTGGTCTTGAGGTCTTGAATTGAAACTGCTGAGCCATCTCTCCAGGACCAAGGAAGGTGTTCTTAACAGTTTCAAAATAAACTCTAGAAGGAGAAAGTTTAGTCAACGAAACCCACATTGCCCTAAGTGACAAATTTTGTGGCTTGATAAGGATGCCTTCAACTTTATGAGCTTTAAGTTTCGGTTTTCCTTAAGGGAAGGATGAAGTTGCTGTTTAGGAAAGGCATAGATGGTTAGACAATTTCCTTTATCTGTGGCTGGTTCTTAGTTTCCCTACAGACTGTTAACAGTAGAAAGACAGTAATATCCCCCAAGTTCACAGTCTTCAGATCCTCAGAGAAAAGCTCTGAGTATTGCCTACAACTCTGTCTGATACAGCCTCCACCCAGATGTGGGTTTACAGTCACTGGAGGATGCTAAAGCCAACTGTCAGTAACTCCACTTGTCTCATCTGACCTCAGCACCACCTCTTCCATTTAGGAAGCTGTTCACTCTGCTTCTGGAGCACATATTGAATGACAAACAAACAAACAAACAAAACAAAACAATAAGTAAAATCATTTTACCTTAAAGAGTTCCCTCCACACTTTAGCCCTAACTGAAGACAAGGTTGAGACCATTTTTTCTGCAGCTCTCTAAAGTGGCGCTATTTCTTTCTCCCATCCTTAATACACACATCTAGGGGTGGAAATGGGAGAGTCTCTTTCTTGATCCTCATCACTATTGCTTCCAGACCATCTCTGCCTCTTTCCTAAAATTCTCAGCTTTGACTCTCATGTCATCCAATGGCATTCTCCATTAGCTTTCTTCTTGCAATAATTATTAGTTTGTGCCCATCTTCTCATAGCTTAAATTTAGCTTCAGGACCCTTGTTAGTCTCTCTAATGCTTGTCATCATTCTTGGCCATGTTGCTATTGAGGTAAGTAAAATCTCTTGACTCATTAGCTTCTCAATTCTTTTCACTCTTTTTCTCTAGTGATTTTACTTTCCATCCACCATCCCATATACTCTCATGTAATCAAAGAGAGAGCTAGGTAGTACCTCCAATATTCTACTTTGAAAAATGCTACAGAAAATGCATGGCATTTCATAAAGTCCAACAGCTCTAAAAAAATTAGTTTCATGAGGGGTCTTGGGAGTGAAAAGATCAAGTTTTTAATTTCTTCTCTAGCTATTCCAACTTCATCAGTGATTTAATCAAGCTCATGATTTCAAACACTAGCATTTTGATATGGCCCCCAGTCTCCAGCTTACATATTTTCTAAGTCAGTTGTACTACTTATTACATTCTGTAACTCAATTATATTGCATCAAATATAGTTTATTAAAATAATTTTTATACACAGTAGTTAAAATATTTTCTTTCATTTTGAATATAGCTTTAAGGGTGTTTTTTTTTTGTTTGTTTTTCTTCTTCTGAGAAGGTGAATACTACCCAAGGATTAAAAATCTTGGTTAAATATTAAAAGACAATTAAAAAATTGACTGTTATTCTCAGAAAACCACAAAAACAAGTTGGCAAACCTAAGAAAGCCAGATTCCATAGGGACCTCGTGTTCTTTAAAGGTGTTTGTTTTCATAACTCATGTTTCTTCCTGTTTGGCCAGAACTTCTACTTAAAAACTGTGATAATAGGAAGCCCAGCCATACCCCACCCATTCTCTCTCTTTCATTTGTTATTCCTCAGTCAACCAGTATATGTTTGTAGGTGTATCTTTTAGATATGAATATATATAGCATAATCATCTTCTCAATATGAAGGAATGTTCTTCCAGTAAGATGAATGACATTTTTGTTAAGACAACAAAGTATTAGGCCCATGGACTCTCAAAGAATATTTCATGAATGACTTGTATTAACAGCACAGATAGTTTCAAGGACTCAAACTTCTTCTCATTATACTATATTTACATTACATTCAGATAAATAACCAATTTGTATATTTTATTTTTATAATACATATATAAAGCCTTATTAAGGATGTTCAGAGAAAAACATTTTCCATTAGCTCTCTGCTTTCTTACAATTATGAGTACCAGCTTGTTTTATTTCTAATGTTTTGATTTTTCAGTCTTTAAAAACCTGTGACAACACAAATTTGAATGTTTCTTATACTTAGGTCTGATATTATTTGATTAATTACACAATATATCCATTTTATTTTCTCCCATTGATAACCACATTATCCCTATCTACCCCTCTGTGCTGAACAGCATCTCTTTCCCTCATCTACTACTTTTCCATGCCCTCCTAGAGTGGTCAACATCAGAAAGGAGAAGTCACATTCTTTCTCCCAACCTTCCTGGAGGATATAAAGACAGCAAAGTCACGGGAGGGAACCAGGGATTCTCTATTCATTTTAGAAGTTTAAAATAGATAAAAACAACATTTTTGATAGGTTTAATTTTATACCAGGGTCTACTATATAACCTCAAGTGGATTGAGAGATACATGAAGCTCATCTGAATGCATTTGATAATTGCTGCAGCCCTGTTAATTCTACAACCTCACGTTTTCAGAATTTTACCGTAACCACCAAATGTCTTCTTATTTTCATTCACTGGTATAATTTTAAGAATTATCATATGCTAAGAAGTGTGACAAAAATTAAATTTAATATAATTTAAATGTTTTGTCATTCTTTACTAAAATGACTTTTCAAAATATTATTCAAAAGTAGATGTTTATAACACAATAAATTTATTTTTAATATAATAGTAGTATAATTTTTACATTGTTTATATATACAAACACACACTCTCAGATTTCCTGCATGCTCAATTCTAACTTTTCCAATTTTTTATGAGGAGCTAAGAATCATTAAGCTTGTTACCAGCCTAAGCCACATAAGTATCAGGTTATGTTTAGTGTGTGTGAATATGTGCATGTGTATATGGTACTATAGATAAAACTCCAGAATCCCACATGTGCTACACAGCTGCTCTACTACTGAAGTACACCCTATCCCTAGAATAGTTCTGATTTCAATTTCCATATTTATTCCATTTACCATACCAATTACATGATTTATGTGGCCTATGTGCATTTATAAAAACTATGTTGATTATTATAAAATCAGTATATAGTTATATATATATATATATATATATATATATATATATATATATATATATATAAATTACTGTGGGATAATGCTTATGTACCCTGTGAAGATTTGTCACTTGTATTGGTTTAATAAAACACTGATTGGCTAGTAGTCAGACAGGAAGTATAGGCAGGGCAACCAGGCTATGAGAATTCTGGGAAGAGGAAAGGCTCAGTCTGCAGTCACCAGCCAGATGCAGAAGAAGCAAGATGAGACTGCCCTACTGATAAAAGGTACCAAGACATGTGGCTAAATATAGATGAGAATTATAAGTTAATTTAGGTTATAAGAGCTAGTAACATGCCTGAGCTAACAGGCCAAACAGTTTATAATAATATAAGCCTCTGTGTGTTTCTTTGGGACTGAATGATTGCAGGATCTGGTGGGAAAGAAATGTCCATCTACATAGTAGAGCAAACTGTGACTCAGATTAGGAAGGGGCTGTAACCTGAGCATTTTGTAGAACATTCAACATTATGAACTAATATGTAATATACATATGCCTGGGTTTTTGACAGTTTTGGTCTTTGTACTATTAAATATTATATTTTTCATTTCTTTGCATAATTTTACAGTGAACTTTTTCAGTCAGTCTTAGAAATATCAATATGGTTATTGTGTTTTAAACAGCTCTGAAGTATGATTTAGAAATTACCTTGTGTTGCTCTTTCAACATGTAATAATTTAATATGATAAATGCTTTTCTGGCATGATTTCCCATGGCTCTCCTAGTAGGCACTTCATAAAAGTAAGAGTTGATTATCTGAGAGGAGACTTTGCCTCTTCCTCTCCATGACAATGTGAGAAAATATTCCTAATATGCCAGATCCTGAAGAGTCAGAAGTGGTCAGAAGTGCTGAGAGGGGAGCTGTGATGGGATGTGTGCGATGGAAGAGAGACAGCTTTCAGACAATTACAGTAATAGCAGTGTCTTGACCAAGACTGCTTTCTGCTCACTTTATTCCTGCCACAGAAAAGAGAACAATAGGACTCAGTCAATTACAGATGGTCTAATTTCCAAAAATTTCAAGGGAGACAGTATATAGTTGATAATATGAATAGTATTAAAAGTGGGTTTCAGATGTTTATTATTTGAAGTAGTTTTAGTAACATTTAAAAATTACAGGAAGATAACTCATTCATACATCCTATGGCATCACCAAGAGAGAGCAGCCTTAGACCCACGATGTACAATTAGAAGTAAAATTTAAAAAACTTGTAGTGTACTATTCTCTAGTACATAAAAATGTGAAGAGGACGTATAATAAAATTTAAACGTTTTATTTAATATGACTAATTGTGTCATGTCTATATATAATCAATATGGAAAGTCATTAGAAATACATTTTATGTACCCTTTTCTCATTCAGTTTTTGAAATCTGGTGGATAGGAAAGCTTACCACACATTTTAGTTTTGGATACACTTATGTTTTCATAAAAATCCATGGCTTGTAGTTTTTGAGCACAGTTTTATGTATTTATGACACTTGTCATAAAGCAAATGTACACCAAATATTTAAAAAGAAGGAAGAAAAGAAAGAGAAAGAATGGTTAAAGAACATTGGAATGAAACTATATGCTCACATGATGACAGATAAAGTGTCTAGTGACTTCATGTTTATCCCATCTTCAGTCTGAATTAACTTACTAGGTGACAATGTATTTATATTTATTTTTATTAGCTTTTATAAATGGACCTACCAAAACAGTGTTTTTTCCCCAGTTACAAGTTAGTGGAAAGAAGCTAGAATCAAGAGTAGGACATTCTTGGCATCAAGATTATAGCCAAGAACAATTACATTAAATTGCTTAGCATGCTACAGAATTAATTAGCCATGATCTTAAGCATAAATACTTAATATGTAGAACACTCTCTAAACATTCAGGTTCACAATTAGATACTAAACATTTTAGTGAGTAAGTGGCAGTCATATATCCAATCTGAAAACTTAATATCCCCATTACTGCAGGTCTCCTTAACACCCTATATTCAGGCCATTGCCCACAGAAATGCCAAACACAAAGGTATATAGTATGTTCTTCCTTGTTCTACAGTCACACTCACACATACTCAGTATAACAAACATGAAAAAAATGTGAAATGTGCAGGACACACATGTGCATGCACGCACACACACACATAAAACTGAGACTGGCTTCATGACCTTGCCTTGCAAAGGATTTAATGCCCTGAGACATTGAAATAATTAATAACTTTTTAAAATTTGTTAACAGATTGATGCTGGTGCTTGATGTTGGGGGAAGCTGCTTGTTTGTTTCCTGGCCCCTCAGACCCAAAATCATTACACAAAACTGTATTAATCAAAACACTGCTTGGCTAACAGCTTAAGCATATTGCTAGCTAGCTCTTATATCCTAAACTAATTCATCTCCATTAAGCCATACATCACCATGAGGTTGTGGCCTACTGGCAAAGCTTCGTCAGGCTCCAGAGGAGACATCTATCTCTGGTGGTAGCTACATGGCTTCATCTTGACTCTGCCAACTCTCTCTATTTATTTCTTTCAGGCTGACATTACTCTGTTAAGCCATTGGCCAAAAGCAGCTCCTTTATTAACCAATGGCAATATTCAAAGCATACATCACCTTCCATATCACCTCCCCATTTTCTGATGTGGTCAACTATATCCACATAAAACCTGAGAAAGGTTAAAAAGGATTTTTAGACACACACACACACACACACACACACACACACACACAAAAACAGAATAAGGCATGGCTTTTTGGTAGCAGCATTTTCTTGGATGGGCTCTGTTTGCTAGAAGCAAGCAGAGGCATGATTCTTTTAAGAGAAGGCTTCCAGACTCAGTGGTAGGAGAAAAAACTGCACAGTTCCTTTAAGAAGGCTTTCTGGTTCATGTTAGTTGAACAAACAATTCTGATTCTTTTGGGAGGTTCGGCTAGAGAGCATTTAAATAGGGATTGTGAGCAGCATGTTACAAACTGCTTGATAGCATGATATAGACCCATTGTATACCAGGAACTGGGACAGTGTTTAGGGCTTACAGAGGCAGTGAACAGACCTCCACCATGTTGAACAGGGTGGAGCCAAAAGGCAAAACAGCCTTGGTCCTAGCCATACCCACTTAGCATTTTAAAAATAAGCACTCCTGGTCAAAAGATAATTACAGATATGCTATAAAGACAAATTTAGATGGAAAAGACCACTAAATGGGTTACAGTGTTGGATAAATGTATGCAAGCTTGAGAGAGGGGGGGAAGAATATAAACAGTTATAATATAGAAGAGTGCAGACAGCCATAGATTAAAGGAGGAAAGATAATAAAATAAATATTAAACTTGTAGAAAAATGTAATAGAGTAATAAAAATAAGCCAAGTAAAGATGGAAAATACACAGAGAATCTGGATTGTGTGTACTATTGTGTTTTCTTAGAATTGTTTGACTGTGAAGAAGCTAAGTATAGAGACAGATTTCATGGTATAGGCTGCTAAGCTAAACCAACATATATATTTTCCAGACTAATGTGGTTTGATGGCCCAAGATCCCCTGTAAGGTTGCCATAAAAACCTCCAAAAATTACTTTGCCCAACAAAAAGCAAGAAGCAACTTGGACAGAACTATGCCCAAATTCCCAAATATTGTTTATAACTGTTTGTTTACATTTAAAGGGGATATGCTATAGAGATGAATCCTTTGCATTGGTATGGATCTCAGTTTATTGATACAAAATTAAGATCAATTTTGTTATATATATATGTATATATATAATATATTTCTACTATTGATGAGGCATTGTATTTGTGCAGTTCATTTAAAAATGTAATGTATAATTAAGAAATATAGGTTAATAGATAATCTTCTGTAATAGTCAAGCTTGTAGTCATGTCAGTTGGGTTTTCTAGATATATAGAGATATATTTCATTAGATAGTGTTCAAATCTTTCAGAGACTTTCAGAATATGACATTTAAAATGTTTTTCACAACTACTTAGTAGAATTCAAAAGCATACAGTCAAGAACTTTTACAGGGGCAGTGGTGGCGGTGGTAGAAGGTGTGATAATTGGGAGTTAGGTGGCAAGCCTACAGATCATGCCCCATCATCACAAGACAACTCAAATGTAGTCTGAGGCTGTTCATTCATTCCTGGCTGCCCAGACTCAAAATAATCACACAGAACCTATGTTATTTCCAATACTGTTTGGCTAATAACTGAAGTATATCACTACCTAGCTCTTATATCCTAAACTAACTCATCTCCATTAAGCTATGCATCACCATATGGTCGTGGCCTACTGGCAAAGTTTTGGTGGGCTCCAGCAGAGGCATTTGTCTCCAGTGGCGACTACATGACTTCACATTGACTATTTTCTATTTTCATTTTGTAGACCCTGCAAGTTCTATAGCCAGCTGGCCTAGGATTATGGGATGAATGATGATAGAAAGCCTGTGTTAACACTGCTAAGGTTATATTATACAATATTCTATGTGCCACTTGACAATCTCCCTACTCCTTCCCTCTTCTCTATTAAAACTTTCCATTCCAACCTTCATAGATGACCACTCACATTAGCATTGTGCTGATGATTTATGTGTTTCTTCTTCAACCTTTATCATCAGGACTTGTGGAGATATATGGTTTTGTCTTACGGTGTATGCCTTTTCTGTGCCACTCAGTTGCTTGCAGGCCGTACCCATGTCTCTAAACACTGCTGTCATTGTGTGTTGTCATTACTGCAATGTATTGTTTTAGAAGCAACATGGGTTGTTCATCCTGCTCCTTTTGACTGCCATTTTCATCCCTTGCCTTGTGCTGGGTGTGTAGAAATGCTTCTTTCACTGAAGAGATTTTGTGGCTCAGGAGTTGAAATCTTCAGTACCCCAATAATGCTAAAGGATGAACAAAACTTTTCCCAGGAAACCGTATCAGATGACCAACTTAAAATCCTAAAGTAAGAAAGAAACCATAAGAATGAAAGGTGTTTTCTAGCATTAAGACAGCTCTTACCAGGGTGCTCTGAGCATGGAGAAGGCTCTGTAAAGGGAAAACAGCAGGCAGAAACAAGCAAAGAGTGGAAGAGGAACAGGAGCCTTGTGGAGGACACAGCAGGTTGCAGTTTAAGCTGTGGGTCTCCCAGCTGTTGTGGGAGGGTGGAAGCAGCCCCGTGCTAGGCATGAAGCATTGGCAAAGTTAGACTAGCGTCCAAAAGGGGAACAAGTAGGGAACTGGAAGAGCAATTGGACAGAAGCATGAAATACAGACAGGCAGGGAAGCAAGGAGATTGTACACAGGCAAGAGCCAGGAGCAGAGAGAGGCTAGGGACAGGTGGAAGAGAGGAGGCAGGGATGCAGTGCTCAGGAACCTGGCCAGGGTAGGTCAGCCCTAGATTGGATAAATTCTGTAGAGTGTTGGAGGAGTGAACTTGAACTCCGAAGTATCCATTTAAAAACCATTAACTGGAGACTGAGTATCCTCCTAAGTAGACTAGAGTCAAAACAATAGGAGGTTTGGGGTACCTGTGTGCAGGACTCCCATACAAGGCTCCCAAAAGGTAGAGACTGTCTACCCCAGAACAGCACTGCAGCATCTTGACAAGTGGGCTGGAAGGCAGAGGGGTCCTGGACTCCTTTAGAGGTCATGGCTTGAAACTGGGTAACTCACAAAGCAAGTCTGTCCGAGGGCAGGGAAGGGAGAGTGGTTTTCCATGGTCACCTGGTAGTGGGAAAATTCAGCTCTACTTGGGTTTGGCACCAAATGTTAAGTTAAATTCCTGGTTATTGGGAATCTTCCACTGCTGACATAATAAGCCAACCAAACAGAATTAATAAATCCAGGCTTATTCTGAGCAAAACATTCCTAGGTGGCCCCAGGGGAAGTTGAGGAGACCACAAGGGGAACCCACAAGGTAGGGCTTTTAATGTCTTCGGGGTGGAGCCATTGATGGTGGGCTTCCTCGTGGGTGGAGTCTGGACTGAAGCAACTCCAGGGAAGGGGGCTTAAGGTGGAGTTTCCACCTGAACATTTCCTGTACTACTCAGTTAAGTTATTAATTTAACAAAAAGTTCTATTCAATTTTATGTACTTTTCTTTTGGCTTTGTCCTGTTTCTGAGTTGCAACAACTATCTGTAAAATATTCTTTTTCTTTCTTCTTCCCTTTCTTTCTTTTTTCTTCCTTCTTTTCTTCCTTCCTTTCTTTTTATTTTTAAAACTTTCTTAATTTACATACCAATATCAGTTTCCCCCCTCCTGTCCTCTTACACCCCCACTTTCTCTTCACCCTACCCCTCATACACTCTTTAGAGAGGGAATCAACAAGGTCTGTCACATCACTTGAGGCAGGACCAAGCTCCCCCCTCCCCCGCCCCCGTACTGTTGATTTTGAATGTATCTCTCCAAAGAGAATGGGCTACAAAGAGCCAGTTCATGCACTAGGGATAAATACTGGTTCCACTGCTAGTGGCCCCACAAACTGCTCAAGCAACACAACCGTCACCCACTTTCAGAGGGACTAGGTCAGTCTTGTGCAGGTTCCCCAGCTGTCAGTCCAGAGTCAGTGAGCTCTCACTTGCTCAGATCTGCTGTTTCTGTGGGTATCTTCATCAGTATTTCAAATTGTATTTTGTCAGTTGAAAAATTCTCCAGGTCTTTATTTTTTTATCTTTATAGACTTAATTTATTAATGAGTACTTCATAGACACATTTCTTTTTTAATGTTGTTTGTAAAACATTATAAATTTTTCTTCAAGTCACAGAATTAATATCCAGTTTACTTATTTAAGCTGTTTAAAACTCTAAGGTTCCTTAGAGTTGAATTTTGAGCAAAAAATAAATGAAATAGCCAGTTTTGTTCTTTGTTGTCCTTTCTTCCCCCTTAATAATCATAGACATCTCTGCTGATGTGCCCTCCTTTCCACAATTGACTTCAGGACCGCCTCCACCACACACTGGGTTCTGTAAATGGATGTATATGTCTGTTACTACATATACTTACTATTGAGCTTGTCTAACCCAATGAGTGCAAATTATTCATTGCTATGATTTTATAACAAACATTTTTCCAGTGTTTTATTTGTCTGCGACAATATGCTGTTCCTGCATTCATGAATGGAAGACGTACTTTCTGTTTTTCTTTAAGTGTAATTTTGAGTTTGAGTCTGTGTCATGAGCAATGCTAGATTTTGTTGTTGAGAAAGGGTCTTGAAATGTAGCTCAGTTTGGCCTTGAACTCAATCCTCCTGCCTCATGTTTCCAACAGTTGAGATCACAGCAGGTTAATAGAATTTTTCTCTGTTCCTTTCTCTTTTATCTGCCACCTGATTTCATTAGATATGTTATTTAGTAAGTACTTCTATACTTTAAATATATTAATATGTTTAAATTATAGTATTTAACAATTCCTGATGATAGTTGCTGTGAGCTGTATGTTGTACCTATATGCTGTTTGTATGATGATATTGTACCCTCAGTTGTTGAACTACTCATTAGTTTCTTTTCCTCTCTCAAAACTTTCTCCAAGCTCATGCTGATAAAAGTCTTCATTACCCTCCTTTCTCTTATCTATCTGTATACTTTCTGGACCACCGAAGCTGGGCAGACTGTTTTTTGAGGTATGTTTTAGTGAGCATTATAGAGTATCATGATTTGTTTGCTGAGAGAATGGATATCCTTCAGTTTGAAGACTAATTGCATTTCAGTAATTTTTCTGTAAACTGTCTTTAACTTGCTATGCTTTGTTATTTTGTTTCTTTCCTGTTTGCTATTATTTTTTTTTCTAATCCCTTCAAACTCTTTCTTGTGTTTCAGGCTGTCCACATCCATCAATCCTATTTTTAATATCCTCTCCTACTTTTTCATTTCTGAAAATATTTTTATTTTCTTGCCTTTCTTCTCTCCTGAAATTACCAACTCAGATAATTATCTTTAATGTTTCATTTTATTTTACTTTTATTAAAAATTTGTTCTTTTTATGGCAGTAGTTAAGTTTTATCTCCCTAACCTATTACATAATATGCTTGACTAGAATGTTTATTATTAACTTGTGTGGCAGTTTTCATCTGTTTTTGTTCCTAGCAATAATTTTTGCCTCAAGACATATCTGTCATACATTGAATCCTCTTTCAACATTGTTTTCTGTAGTATTTTGTATACATTAAACATTAACTAATTTTTAATTATTATTCAATTTGAGTACATTGAGGTTTTCTTCAACCAGTCATTTGAGGGAAGCTTGGGTGTGCAGTGAATAATGGGAAACTCATTTCATGACACAATTTGGGTTATGTGCATGAGTTATTTAGTCTTTATTTTCCCAGACATTTCATTTCCACACTTAGGGAGAATTCACTTTGTTGAATATCCACCCCTTCTTCTACATCATCTGGAGGCTGAGAATATTTGTGAAAACCTTTCAACTTTACCTTTAAAAATTCTTAAGATACCCTAAAAATATTGAATGATTCTATTGTCAAAATAAGGATCCTATCCCCATTCCCCAGGGAGAATTAATCCTTCTGCTATGGCCATTGATTTTCTGCAGGATTAGCTACTGTGAGCATCTGTGACAGCCTTTTGCTTCCACTTCCAGTTTATCCCCATATGTGTTAAGAAGAGGTTCACCCCTTACAGAATTTGCTAGGAGGTTCTAGAATGTTGTCTGGTTGAACTTAAATAATTTACTTTGTGATATTTATTGGTTGCTAATTGTTTTTGAGAAGTGAAAGAGGTAAAGACCACATTCTAGGCCACATTTTATGAATCAGAGTGTGTAATACTATTTTGAGATATTGAAACAAATGACAAAAAATTAATTTTTCTGAAAGAATTAGAATTCAAGTCCATACAAGTCTTTGTCATGTAGCCCAGGAAGTGAAGACCCTGGAATGGTGCTTTGAATGATCAGTTTGTGAGTGAACAAAAGTTCAAGTTCTCAGGACTTGACAATTATAATGGGATATTTATTTCTCCATAACACAGGAAAATATTATTTTGATAAATTCACTTTTAAAGTCATAGTGTTTAGAGTCAATTTTTAAATTTATTTTTTAAAGAATTTTATGAGTTCTGTATTTATATCATTTCTACTCCTATCTCTCTTTCTTTCAAATCTTCCAGTCTCTCCTAATTCCTCTCAATTTTTGATCTCTACTTCTACAGTTAATATTGTTACTTATGTACATATACATATGACTAAGTAGATTATCTACATACCTACCTACCTATTTACCTACTTAAATAGATGCACACATTTAACTCAGTAGTTAGTGTTGTTTCTATGTGCATGTGTTTAGGGCTAAGCACTTGGAAAGCTTATGATTCAGGGGGCTCATCTCCAGAGAAAAATGATTTAAAGTAAAACAATGAAGAACTACAAAAACAGTTGGGCAGCTGCTCACCAGATAAACACCAAATCCAAATTGGGATGCAGGGTCTTGAACAAGGCTGTGAGAGAGGAGAATAGGCTGAGGACTATAGTGACTTCTTTCTTTTCCCCAAAGGACTATCTAGATTTATACTGAGATAAAAAACAGAGCAGAATGAAATGACCCCTTCTCTACAGAATGATGGAAACAGCTAGTTTTTAATATTTAATTTTTTTGTAATTTTTTTTTTGTAAAGGATGCCTTGCTGCTTATCCAAACAGATAAATAAGAGCAAATCAGGAAAATATCATCAGGAGTTGTGTCTTCATAAATTGCCTATCATGAACTTGTGCAACCACAAAAGGTTGGTCAGGGAACTTTAAATTTTAACATAGTTTAAGATGTTTTCCAACTGCTAATGCCCCCAGGCTGCTGTCAAAGGAAATGCAAATTCCATTTGACCCCTGGGGATTATGTAAATTATCTTTAAAGAGTGTGGCAATTGAGTAAATAAAAATTTAAGCATGTACAGAAATGGTGCAAAAGTTGTAAGAATCAGCCCAAAGCATATACTATTGACAGTCTTATCCAAATTCAGATATTTTATAATGACTAGATTTAGATATTAAAGCAGTTATGCTTAGTGAGCTTAATACAATAAATGATAATTTGAAAATAGAGACAGAATACGAAATTGTAAAAGTGACAATTTAAAATAGAGTCAGTAGAATTTCTAGAAATAAAAGATTGATAAATACTGTTAATCAGGGACCAGCGTATAGGAACACCACCAGAGGTAGAATTCCAGTGTTAACTGGGAACTCAGAAGAACTTCAGGAAGCTTCTGGACTAGAGGTCCTAGAAGGAGGTGAGGAACTCATTGGGAATTAGCTAAGAGAAGGTGGCTCTGAGGTGGAAGAGACAAGGAAAGGGTAAGAGGCCCAGGGAAAAGAGAGGGTTACAATATAGAGATATGTAAGTGTCTCAGTAGATGCCCATGTGGAGGGCATCATAGTCTCCAGGATCCAGAGAGACTGAGAGGGCAATCACCAAGTAGGCAAGGAGAGATGGATGGTTAAAGCGGGTGGAGGGAAAAAGTGGTTGAAAAGGTAAACTCTATAATTTGGAATTAAACGTGGTGGGTGGCAGAAATCAGCAGAAATGAATTATCTGTGCATAGCTCAGGAGAGTCAAATCAGCAGCTTGGGTTGGAGAGGCCAAGTCTCTTGGAAGGGAACTTATATATGCTTCCCTGGGATTTGATAGCAGATGAAAGAAAATGAAGATATGACTGCTCTTGGGTTAGGTGGAGGAGAAGGAATTTATTGTAGATATGAAAGAAAAAGCATAGCTAGAGCCTTCTGGAAGGGTCCAGACTGAGCGGGGCCAGCAGACTGAATCGGGCCATGAGAAGGGAAAGAGATGGTGAGGGGTTGAAGGTGAATAAGAGAAGAAAAAAGAAAAGGAGGGGAGAGGAGAGAAGAAGAGAGGCGAGGAGAGAAAAGGTGAGGGGAAGAGAGGAGAGGAGAGAGGATCAGGAAAGGGAGAAGAACCAAGAGTTCAAGAGAAAGACCAATATAGCACCTAGTCAAAATGGCTGGGTATTAAAGGAAAAGAGAAGCTGGGGGAAGGGAAGCTCAAAGGATGGAGACATTTAGAGTTGGGGGCAGGAGAGAGAAGTGCTGAGAAAAGGTAAGACTCTGTAAAAGGTACTTGCCAAAGATGATGAGAGATGCTGGGAGAATCTGGAGGCCAGCTTTCACTTTGACATGTTAGACACCTCAGTTAGTCATTGGTTCCAAATTCCTTTGAACACAACAATTACATTGTCGGTGGACATTATTTGGAGGCATATTAGGAAAGAAAAGTAATATGAGGATTAGGACAAGTGATCCAGATACAATCTAGAATGGTGAACAGGAAGGTGCAGAAGCGAGGGTAATAGTGACAAGCCAGAATAAGGACAAGATCCAACAAGTCTGAGAGCACAGCCTAGGAAGCAGAAACCATCCCCTCCAAGCCTGAGAGTGTGACCCAGGAGGCAGGGAACATCCTCCAAGGAAAAGTAATTTCTAAAGAGATGGTTTAGAGAATATTTTAGAGTCTATAAAAGATATCACTGCTTAGATTAGGATGGCCAATTTTAAGTTTAATTTGTAAAAATACATGGCTTGAAAAGTCAAAGGAGAGAAAAATAAGTCTTGGAAGAAGGGGTGGAGGGGAGGATGGGAAGGGGAGGGTAGGGGAGGAAAAGGAGGAATAGGAGGAGCCAAACAGATTTCACAGGATAATGACTGAGTAACCCATGTGCTTAATAAATTAGCTATTGATTTAAACATTTCTAGGTATGGTAAAATCTTTTTTTTTTTTGAGACAGGGTTTCTTTGTAGCTCTGGAGCCTGTCCTGGAACTAGCTCTTGTAGACATACTCACAAAGATCCGCCTGTTTCTGCCTCCCAAGTGCTGGGATTAAAGGCGTGCGCCACCACCGCCCGGCCGTGTTAAAATCTTTTGGGAAGTTAAAAAAATCAAGTACATTAGAGGATGGCATAGATGTACGTAGTGAACAAGTGATGTTTGTATAATTTGAGATGGAAAATGTAGATTTAAAAAGGTATGGCTATCTGTCAGAATTAAAAATAAACTGATAATAAATAATAGTAATAAATCTGTTGGAGCAGGTCTGAGCCAGAGAACTCTGCAGAATTGGGTCAAAGCTAGGAACAACAAGCAGGAGCAGGCCTAGGCCAGAGACATCTAGAGAAACAGCTCTGAGCCAGCAAACTCCACTGGAGCAGGCAGGCCTGAGGCAGCAACCTCCACTGGAGCAGGTACAAGGGAGTGACCACTGAGGGAGCAGGCCCAAGCTAGAGACTTCTATGGGACTAGGCATGAGTAAGGGACCTCCACAGAAGCAGGCCAAAGCCAGGGACATCTGTGGAATATTTGTTTAATGGTGCAAAGATGGGTTGCATTTCTTTCATGTTACATTTGTTTAACTCCCTAAAACTGTGTTACTTTGCTGGCCTGAAACACCTTCTCAGTCTAATAAAGAGCTAAACAGGCATTAGCTAGAAAAGAGAGAGGGATATGTGGGACTATCAGGCAGAGAGAATAGAGAGCATGATAAATCTAGGTTTTCAAGAGCAGTTAGGAGAAAAAGAGAAGTAGAGGAGAACGTAGGGCCAGCCACCAGCCAGTCATGGAGAAAGAAGTAAGAAAGATATATAGACTAAAGAAAGGTAAAAAAGCCCAGAGGCAATTCTAAGTTGGGTAGAAACAAACCAAGCTAAGATCAGGAAATCATAAGTAAGAATAAGTCTATATGTACTTCTTTGGAAGCTGAGTGACAGGCCTTTAAAGAGTAAAAAAATAAAAATAAAACTCCATTATCTTATTCTTTTTGAGGTAAGAGTTGTGGTCTGTTATTTTTCACTTGTATTTTGCATTAATACCCTATACCTGCTAGACAGTTTTTAATTTTAATTTTTTATTGGTTTTATTGATCTTTACATTTTTCTCTGCTCACCTCCCTGGCTCTCCTCTACCCTTCAACCCTCCCCCAAGGTCCCTGATTAACTCCGGAAATCTTGTCTTTTTCTACTACCCATGTAGATTAGATCTATGTAAGTCTCTCTTAGTGTTCTCATGGTTGTCTAAGTTCTCTGGGATTGTGATTTTTGGGCTGATTTTCTTTGCATTATGTTTAAAAACCACTTATGAGTGAGTACATGTGATAATTGTCTTTCTGTGTCTGGGTTACCTCACTCAAAATGATGTTTTTTAGCTCCATCCATTTGCCTGCAAAATTCAAGATATCATTTTTTTTCTGCTATATAGTATTTCATTGTGTAAATGTACTACATTTTCCTTATCCATTCTTTGGTCTAGGGGCATTTAGGTTGTTTCCAGATTCTGGCTATGACAGACAATGCTTCTATAAACATAGTTGAGCACATGTCTTTGTGGCACGATTGAGCATCCTTGGGATATATACCCAAAAGTGGTATTACAGGGTCTTGAGGAAGGTTGTTTCCTAATTATCTGAGAAATCACCACACCGACATCCAAATATGCTGTACCCGCTTGCATTCCTACCAGCAATGCAGGAGTTTTCTTTTTACCCAACAACCTCTCCAGCATAAGTGTTTTTGATCTTGGCCATTCTTATAAGTGTAAGATGGAATCTCAGAGTTGTTTTGATTTGCATTTCTCTGATGACTAAGGAGATTGAACAGTTCCCTAAGTGTCTTTTAGCCATTTTAGATTCCTCTGTTGAGAGTTCTCTGCTTAGGTCTATAGTCATTGTTTTATCGGATTATTTGGTTCTTTTGAGACCAACTTCTTGAGTTTTTTT